>NC_089587.1:184832898-185132898 GCF_019320115.1 Miscanthus floridulus | reverse complement strand
AGTTATTTTGTAACCAGCTACAGAGTAGTAGTTCTATATATATATATATCGTAACTCGTAAATTACTATGTTAATTTACGAGATTATAGTAACTCCTTACTAAGTGGTTTACTATAACGTTATGGTAAATATCCACATGTGTTATAGTGACCCAACTATTGTAAATATATATTGACATTATCGTAAATTAGTATATAAAATTATCGTAAATGGAGGTGGCTACAGAATAACTTATTTTGTAGCTGGCTACCGAATATATATATATATATATATATATATATATATATATATATATATATATATAGACACACACACTCACATACATCTTCTTGACAATGAATATAGATATAGCTCACATATATCTTGTTGACAATGAATATATTACTTGTTTGTTGTCGCAAACAATCGTATACTCCCTCCGTCCCGATATGTTAGTCGTTTTAGCTCTGTACTTGTGCAGCAAAAAAGTATCTGGACCTGGACATAGAGGGTGTACAGGTACATTGAATATTGAGTGAATCTGGACATCTACTGGCACTCCTAGATAGGGAGACAGAGGGAGCAGTAGAAAGATTAAACAAAAACAAAATATCTCACTCCATATGTTTTTAATGGACGACATTTGATTTGAGCGTCCAAAATGATGCTTTGATTAGCAATTAGTCCAATATTACGTGATTTGTATGCCACAAATTGATATGTTTTTAATTCATATTTAAAAAGCACTGTCCAATGGATATAATTGCGTTCAATTTACTAAAGCCCCCTAAAAAGAACTGTAGTACTAGAATATTTCTCCACCTTCTGGATGACTGTGCCTTGATATCTGTACATCTCTGATATCATCCATGATGCACTCTACCTTGCGATGAAGTAACTAGACATCTCTGGTTAATGCTACGTGGGCAAGAGGAAATATGATGGCTAGAGTATTTTTTTTTTTCAGTTTCATGATGCCTGAATCTGAATGGTCAGCTCACGTGCAATAGTGGTCAAGAAAGCTCAACCCAACAAACACGGGGCACCCAAAAAGAGTTCTCGTATGCGTATTGGGCAATCGCGCTGAAGTCAATGGAGACTTCCACCGTCCCATGCATTCCTCCGGTCAGTTGTACAGATTTGAAAGAAACGACGACCAGGTATTGCTAGATAAGCGATAAATAATCTTATTATACTACTAGACGTACCATGTGCCGTGCGTGACGGCTTATATGAGTCGGGAGTTTCAACGTATCACCACGACTGCCGCTCTAGATGATGTCAGACGTGACGCCGCCAAGCCAGTCGTGACGCTATCACGCATGCCGGATCGCCGGTCCCTGTCGCCTGAGAACGACGCACGATGATGCGTCGGTGCCTCGGTGAGGCTCCGTTGGACGCACGATGGGCTTTGGGCGTTCGAGCTAGCTGTCCCGATTGACTTGGGAGCCACGCACGGAGAAAAAAAACGGAACCAGACGAGCCGGTTTCTGGGAGCCGGCCGAACAGCTAGCGAAGATGCCAATGATTATTCCATTTTTTCTTCTTCTTGATGAGAGACAATTGATTCGGGAATTGAATTCAAATCACGCACATAGCTGCTACGTTTCCAGACTTTGGGGCAGTTTTGACTGCAATCTGAAGCATACTGTATACAGTATACTACTACTATCATAGCATCTTCGTGTTCTGTGGTCATTGCTGCGATGCTTTTGTCAGCCTGAAGCCTTTGACAAAGCACGCGTACGTAGCGGCTTACGAGGAGTACGTGCTAGAATTATGGATCATAGCATGCAGCAAAACAAGGAACAAGTTGCCGGATCCTTTGACGAGGTGTCGTTGTCCCGGGAGCATCGGCTCGGCTGGCGACTGCCGTGCAGGGTTTGTTGACACGGAGGTGTTCATTATCATTTGCAGATTCCGGTCTTAATTCGTATCAGGAGACTCTGATAAGCAAAGATGCTAGTTGCTAGGTCGCGAGATGGCGTCTCCTACGTCTATATCGTCGAGTCAATAAGGCTGATGGAATCTACTAAGAAAATCTGTGCGTGTGAAATTCAATCCGTTGAAATTTAGCATCCTCACAAAAGTGATGAATGAAACGATGAGCTTTTCTTCGGCTGAATATATAAAGTCCAGGAGGTTGTCTAGAGCGATCGCCACGGAACTGATGGTTAATTAAACCCCTGTCCGTTTTTCAGACTTGCAGGAGATGAGCGCGTGCGTACGCTCGGGGGAAAAGCTGCGTGTCTTCGTATCACATAAGAAAATCTGCCTCTTAACATTAGTATAAGTACCAACTTTGATTTGAACCGGTCTACTCTTCGGCCGTGTTTGGCCGGGCTCCGCTCAGCCTGCTCTTGTGCGAGAGCCGGAGCCGGAGTGCTGGAGCCTCAAATTCGGGCTTCACTTGCCGTACGCCAAAACGGTTTCAGCTCTCTCATTTCATGGCAGAAGGGCTGCTCCGGCCTGTACCGTTTGGTGTGGCTCTGCTGCCAGAGCCAGAGCCGCACCAAACACGCCCTTCATTTAAACTCCAAGGGTTCATCTAAAAATAGCTAGCCAAATTTCTTGTTTTAACCATTGTGTAAAATAGAAAAAATCATAAAAAAGAGGACTCTACAACTGCCTAGCTACTTTGGCTCTTCTATATTTGAAAACAAGCCACGTCAACATACTTGTCATGCAAATCCTAACCAATCCTAGTTTTGTGGCAACAATTGGATCCTACGGACCGCTTCTCCCTCGCAAGAATAGGACTCTGTGGACCGCGTCTCTCCCGCGAGAATAGAACTCTGCGGCCTCCAGGTATCGACTTCAGACCGGCGTTCCAGGTTTTGATTTCAGACTGCACCACGAGACGCTGATTCTGGCGGCGACGGATTCCCAGCCATCTGTTCTATCATACGTTGCCCTGTTCTATAAAGTAAGTTTTCTAACACTAATGTCATGTTCGCTTGGCTTATAAGCCGTACTTTTTCAGCCAACGAATAATATTTTTCTCTCACAACAAATCAGCCAACAGTACTTTTAGCCATGGCTTATCAGCCAAACGAACAGGGCATAAATTAGTTTCTTATATTTTGTTAGAACATAGATGCAAACACTGACGACCTTGAAATGTATGGTGTGTTATGCATGGTGTTCTGGTGTTAATTCTTGCTTGAAATATTTATTTAGGTCACATTATGTGATGAGCAGATTGAGGTTGTAACATTGTATGGGAAATAATTACCCGACATCTTATTTTTCAATCCTTGTAGGTGCTCGAACAAATTCCTGGGATTCTCCTAATCAAAGGTCTATAATGGATTTGGAAGATGTATAGAATGAAATGATGGATTCGTCGCCGTTGTCGTCTTCAGATGATGACGATGAACTTTATATTGCGGCAACACACGTAGTGTCAGACATTGCAAATTCAGCATGCCATCGTGGTTCTGTAGAGGGACATCATGTTTTGAATCATGATAGGTAGTCGGAGCATATCAGACTGTATGAAGATTAGTTCTCAGATAATCCTACGTATGGGCCGAGCTATTTTAAGCGCAGGTTATTTTTCTCATACTTTGTTCTTTAGCGCATGCATTCAATTGTGGCTAATTTTATATCGGGTGCCATAGGTTTCGAATGCGGCATCATGTATTTGTACATATAATGAATCACTACGTGAAAAACGGTTTGTAGCAACGGGACAAAAATTTTTAGGGGCGGCTGGTGATGGAGCCGCCCATACAGTGACGTGCTCAGGAGCCCAAAGATCAGCCGCCCCTATAAATGGAACAACAGGGGTGGCTATTGAGGAGTATGCCGACTATTTCGTGAAGAAGAGGAATGCAGTCGGAACCCTAGGACTATCTTGTTTGCAGAAGGTGTGAAAGATCTTAATGGCTAGAGGGGGTGAATAGCCTATTAAAAATTTCTACAACAACACTTAACAAACTGGTTAGACAAATATGAGACGAAACAAGTGTTGTGTCAGCCTACCAAAAATGCAAGCCATCTACCACAATTCTATCCACACAATGGCTATGTCACTACACTAAATTAGTGTGCTCTCAAAGGCTAACTAAAGAGCCACACTAACCAAACTAATAAGCTCTTACACCTAGCTACACTAAAGAGCCTGACAACTAGTTTGCGGTAATGTAAAGAGAGAGAGCAAGATGGTTATGCCACCGAGTCGGGGAATGAACCAATCAATCACAAGAATAAATACCAATCACCTCAGAATCAAATGATGAAACAATAATTTTTTATCGAAGTTCACTTGCTTGCCGGCAAGCTAGTCCTCATTGTGGCGATTCACTCACTTGGATGTTCACGCACTAATTGGCATCATACGTTAAACCCTTAATAGGGTGCCGTACAACCAACACAAGATGAGGATCACACAAGCCACGGGCTATTTACTAAAGTACCTTTTGGCTCTTCACCGGGAAAAGGTCAAGAACCCCTCACAATCACCATGATCGGAGCCAGAGACAATCACCAACCTCCGCTTGACGATCCTCACTGCTCCAAGCCGTCTAGGTGGCGGCAACCACCAAGAGTAACAAGCGAATCCCGCAGCGAAACACGAACACCAAGTGCCTCTGGATGCAAACACTCAAGCAATACACTTGGATTCACTCCTAATCTCACAAAGATAATGAATCAATGATGGAGATGAGTGGAAGGGCTTTGGCAAAGCTCACAAGGTTGCTATGTCAATGCAAATAGCTAAGAGAGTGAGCTTGAGCCGACCATGGGGCTTAAATAGCAGCCCCCATGAAATAGAGCCATTGGCTCCTCAGTCCACTGAAAAACGAGGCGACCGGATGCGCCGGTCAGATCGACCCGACGTAGGACCCTAGCGTCCGGTTGCACGATGCACGCCACATGTCCCCTGCTTTAAACGCTGATCGCCCAATCTCAACAGTCATCAGTACATTTAAGTTGTGACCGGACGCACTACAGTGTAGGACCAAACATAGGACTCCAGCGTCCGATAACTTCCAGTAAGCTTCCATTCGTGATCAGACGCGTCAGTTTGAACACGACCGGACGCAGGACCCCAGCGTCCGGTCACTTCCAGTAAGGTTCCAGAGGTGAAAATTTACGACCAGACGCATTCGGTCGATCATGATCGGACGCAGCACCAGCGTCCGGTTCTTTCTCTTCTCTGTGCTACCACATCAGCAGGGACCGAACGCACCCACTCAGCTTTCGGTCGAAGACCGATGCCAGCGTCTTCACTACTTCTACTGACCGGAATGCGCCATAGGTCCAGTTGAGGCCAGCTTCTGGTCCACTCTGTGAAACCCTGTCTTTTCTATACAGGGCATCGGTGGCATCTGTCGGACTGTCCACACTCTACGGACGGACACTCCACTAGTGAAGTTTCAAACCCTTGCTCCCAAGTTCTAAACACTAATATGTATCACCTTTGTGCATGTGTGTTAGTATATTTTTACAAATATTTTCAAGGGTGTTAGCAGCTCCACTAGATTCCTAAATACATATGCAATGAGTTAGAGCATCTAGTGGCACTTTGATAACCGTATTTCGATACGAGTTTCACCTCTCTTAATAGTACAACTATCGAACCTAAATGTGATCACACTCGCTAAGTGTCTTGATCACCGAAACGAAATGGCTCCTACAACTTATACCTTTGCCTTGAAGCCTTTTATTTTTTCTCTTTCTTCTTTTCAAGTCTAAGCACTTGATCATCACCATGGCATCACCATTATCATGTCATGATCTTCATTTGCTTCACCACTTGAAGTAGTGCTACCTATCTCATGATCACTTTGATAAACTATGTTAGCACTTAGGGTTTCATCAATTCACCAAAACCAAACTAGAGCTTTCAAGGTGGTAGCGACATTTCGGATGTTAGCTTATGGAGTAGCAGCTGATGCTATGGATGACTACATCCGTATTGAGGAGAGTACTGCTCTAGAAAGTCTTAGAAAGTTTGTCTTAGCTGTTGTTCAAGTATTTGGACCTGAATACTTGAGGTTGCCTAATGAGCATGATACTACTAGATTACTTGCAATTGGTGAGAGTAGAGGTTTTCCTGGCATGCTTGGTTCCATCGATTGTATGCACCGGAGCTGGAAGAATTGTCCTGTTGCATGGCAAGGTATGTATATGGGACATAAAAAGGAGCCAACAATTATACTAGAAGCTATTGCTTCTAAAGATCTTTGGATTTGATATGCATGCTTTAGGATACCAGGTTCACACAATGATATAAATGTTCTTCAAAGATCTCCTATATTTGCAAGGCTTGCTGAAGGTCAAGGGCCACAGGTAAATTATACCATTAATGGAAATAATTATACAATGGATTGTTATCTAGCAGATGGTATATATCCATTGTGGGCCACATCGTGAAAACCATACCCAAGCCGCAGGGTAATAAGAAGAAGTATTTTGCAAGAGCACAAGAAGCTTGTCGGAAGGATATTTAACGAGCATTTGGAGTTCTACAATCTCGCTTTGCCATCGTTCGAGGGCCAGCTCATCTGTGGATGAAAATACGCTTCAACTTATCATGGCAGCTTGTATCATTATGCACAACATGATTGTTGAAGATGAAGGAGTTGATGAAAAAGATTTTAGATATGATGATGTGGGAGAAAAGGTGACTATATCACACGATGATATACCTAAGTTTGATGAATTTATTTAGAATTACAAGAAGATCAAGGACAAGGAAACACACACAATGCTTCAAGCCGACCTTATCGAACACTTATGGCATAATTTTTCAGATTTATATACAAATTATATTGTTGAATGATTCCATTTACTATTACAATATCTATGCATTTTGTATTAGTTTGAGGACCTATCTTTTTATCTGATGTAATAAATATTGTGATAAATCTGATTTTGAGATGAGGATGCCACTCAATTTACTTGATCTGTCTTTTAATCGTTCAATGGAAACTGCTCCTTTACAGAGTACACATCAAAGACAAATATCAGTTCAGATAACAATGGACAATGCAAGAACATTAGTCACACTATTCTGGAAATCTAAAATATGAGAAAAATAGACATGCCTCATACTATGCTGGAAATCTAAAAATTGAAGAAAATGGTCCTAATTTTCGAGCTGTCTTGCAAGTATTTTATCCTTTAGGTGTGCATAGAACTGTTGCTGATCGGTTGACATGGTACTCGTATCAACATTCATAATTTTTTCTTCTTCTCTATCTCATTTGAAGTCAAACTTTTTTAGTCAAGTTTTAACCTTTCTTCCTACAAAGCAAGGGCTTTTTAGCACCTCTCCTCTTTCTTTAACTCCCTCTCCTGTTTCTTCAATTCCTTCTCTACATCAACATCTTTCTTTTTCGCCAACAGATAATCCAATGCTTCGATGCTAGAACATTGCCGTAATTTGTCTTTCTCCTTCTTCTTCCCTGTAGGCCTGTCCAGCGTAGGCACTATGGGCTGACTATCATCAACATTACTACTGACAACTAGTTATGCAGAACTTGATTTCGCAGTGGTTTTTTGCTTTTTGGGTGTTGGTTTCTGAGTTCCACTCGGGTTGTTCCTATTGATCCACTTGGCTTGGTCTTTCAATTTTTTCCAGCAATGGATGTACTAGAAATTCCGGTGCATCTTGTCTTCTTCCGTGAACATGAGTCAATGCGTTTGCTTGCTACAAATAACACTTAGAATGCATGAGGTAGACAGACATAATATACAATTGGAAGGGCAAGGTATGTTATCTAACCTTATCATCGATAAACAAGCCACTTTGATTTCTAGCCTCTATCCTTTGAAACACAACCTAGCAAAGATGTTCACATCATGCAGTATACCAGACCAACGGCTCATTAGGGAGTTTTGTGTTCGATCGGAAGCGAATGTTTTGTTGGAATGGAAATAATCATATATTCTTTTCCAATAAGTCGAACATGGTTGATCAGCTCCATGCACCGGATCCAAGCTCACATTTAGCCATGCTGAGACCAACATTAAGTCCTCGTCTTTGGTGAATTTTTGCTCCTTTTCTGCCCTTTCACACTTCCTGGGGCCTCCTCACATGCTGGTGTTTCATTAGTATGTGCGACATTATCAGACAAAGCAGCAGGAGTGCAACCCCCTGTAATCATGTCGGTGAAAGATCTTTCCGAATCGATGCCACCTGTGAACATATAAGATCATTACCTGAATTATGATTTCAGCAATTAGAAAAAACTAAAGCATGCCAGATAAGCAATAGTTTTAAAATACATGCTTTCACCCTCGCGAGAATAGGACTCCCATGGACATATAAAGTTAACGACTTCAGAAGAACTACATGCTTACTTTCTCCATCTAGTGTCCATGACTGAACTTTGTCAAGTAAGCTCACTACAATTTTTAGAGCTATCAAGGCTCTTGTTCTGCATATACTCTCTTCAGAACATTGCCTAGCTGTGCAACAACTCATCAAAATACCTAAGCCCCAAATTAACTTGCAATTAGCTGTGCAGAAATGACTTCCAGGAATATAGTTGCAGAGGCAAGAGAAGATCACTTAAATTGTTGAATGCTTTCAGGACACATGTAGCTCATTTTAGATTTCTGAATATGATTGGAACAACATTGTGCATGACTGTTTTTGTTCCAAGTACAGTAGTAGCTGGAAGCAATTATGTGATTTTGTCTAACATGTCATTGATTTAAATCTAAACACTTTCCTTTCAGTGGCAACACCAAACACATTTCGAACACGGGTCATGCATTCTTCAGAAACCATATATCGCAACACAGAAACTTAAAAATTGCATATAGGTCTGTCCAACTCACCAGAGCTCATGTTGGGGGAAGGAGGCCGATGCAGTGGCCGCGACATTGGGAGGAATAATTCGCCGCCGTTGCCCATAAACCCCCGCATTTTCCAACAAAGCCAACGACGGCGACTCTGATTGCTCCCACCCGCCAGCCACCGGGAACATAGGGAACGAGTACATAGAAGCAGAATTGGGGTCTTCCCAGCGCACGGCGGGCGGAGCCCCATCAGATGGATGCGACATTCGGAGGAAACACATGCAGATTAGAGACACGCAAGGGTCGGAGAAGGGGCGGTTGCCTGCCGCGCGTGCTGGGAACGAGTGTCCGAGACTAGACACACCGACGAGCACAAGGGCAACGACGTGGTACCTGGCTGCGGCGACGGCGCGTACGAGGAGGGTCAACTGAGGGAGCCTCGCCGATGGAGAAGGACTGTCCGGAGGCGCACAGATCGGGCAGCGGCCGTCCGAGGGAGACGCGCCGATGGGGAAGGCCCGTCCGGAGGCGCACGGACGGGGCAAGGGACGCAGGGAACCGCACGGACGGGGGACGGAGGTGAAGGGCCGTCTGAAGGCAGCTGCGCGGACGAGGGAGGGTACGGATATGGCGTCGTGCTGCAGCACGCGGAAAACAATTCTCCCGCGGCGTGGGAAGTGGAGCGCAGAGGAGAATTTCGTGCGGGGAAGAGAAATAGCGAGCTGCCGCGGAAGGCTATCTTTGGACTGCGGATTTCGCGGGATAGATGGCTTCGCATTTTGGAAGACCGGATACATGTTTTTGTTAAAAAAATCTAAATTTTGGCTTCAAGACAAATATACATCGTATCGGAGTTGCTCTTAAATGAACATTTGATCGGTACACCCTTGGCTGCGTCGCTAAGCGAGAATTTTTGGATCCACGCTTTTGGGCCGCACGCGTCACGGCTCCGATCAGCCATCAGGCAGGCAGAAAGATGGCGCTGTGCCCAAATCTTCTCGGCCCGGATGCGGCATCTCGCTTCGGCCGCCGCTGCAAGTGTACGTCATTTCGACGAAATTACACGAGCAGGCCACTGCCAGTTCGCCACGTCCCCGCGACCGGACAAGATTTTCGGCGCGTGTTGACGGCCGGTCGTTTGCGCGCGCTGCCACTGGGCCCGGACGGACGCTGACCGCCTCTGCGAGCTGCGCCCTTCCAGGAAACGCCCGCCGGCCACAGGGCAGCCACGCTATCCACCGGCGGGGCCTGAGCTATCGCGCTCGGATGTGTGGACGTGGGCGGTCCGCCGCTCCGCGCTCGATTTGAGAACCATATCGTTATTCGTCAGCACCTGGCTCACATATTGAATTTTCAAGAGCAGTACCAGGATTTGGCAGAAAATGGGGCTGCAAGTGAAAACCTACAAGATAGGAGTGTTGGAGAGACCACATCTCGTTGAGGAGCCCTGGAGGAGGCAAGAGGCAACCTTGTCGATGGATTTTTTTCCTCTCCCTCTCTCCTTCTGGATCTGCATCTGAAGGCAACCTTTGTGTTGTCAATGGAGATTTAGCGTCTCGCTGACGTGACAACCGGGATGGAATCACGGACGACGCTATGCATCGCTTGAGCGACACCAGGCGATGAGGATTCCAGTCATCCGTTCATTCTCACATGGGCCTGGTTTCATGTTAGTCCATACAGCAGTACTGCAGGAGCAACCCGAACAGCCCACCTAGGACTAGCCAGCGAAGCAAGGCCGCAGTCCGCAACGGCTGGCCGGCTGGGAGCGACCTAGCCACCTGGGCTGGGGGACGGAAACACACAGCAGGACGGCGGGGGGCACAAGCTCTCTCCTATGGGCTCTTCGTAGGCTAAATTAAAGGAGAGAATTCCTTATTTAACACTGGGAAAATAAGTCGTTCCTTTCTTGGTCTTGAAATTTTCTTCATTCCCTATTTTGACACTCACTTCAACTTTCATCCCTGATTTGACACTACCATCAAATCCGTTAGCTAACGGTGTTAACTGCCCCGGGCTTCAGCCTCACATCCCGGGGCTGCCCCTGCTTTTTAGAAGTCTTGTCACTCTTTCTCCACCCCGTGCCGTCAACTCGTCGTCGTCCCAAAGTGGGGCCTAAAAGCTAGTAATTCTCTTTGGCCCAACTGGGCTCGTGCTCCCTCTGGGCCTCCTCGGTACTGGATTCAACTGGACGTGCTGTCTCCGGGCCTCCTCCGTACCAAACAAGCCCAAGTACGGGTATGCCCAGTGATAGGTTACGACACTAGGTTTCGTTCGGTTTCCAACACATAGAGATGAAACGAATTTACGTTTTCAGTGGAGTTTCACTCGGGCTTCATTGTGATCTAAGTTTCATTTGCATTTAATATTATTATGACACGTCAGCAAATTTGATGACTGAACAAGTTAATTATGAAGAGAGGGATAGAGAGAGTTTCATAGAGTTTCATCAAGATGAAACTTGCTGGCATGTTACCAACACAAAAGCTGATGTGGCACTCCGGATAACTGTGCTATGAAACTCTCCACTAAGACTGGCCTTAGGAATAAAGCATCAGCAGTTTAGTGTCCAAATTTCTATACCATGTTATTGCTTTTGCTGATATAAATAAGAATGGAAATCCTACTATTTTTAATGGTGCTGCGTACTCCTACTATTTTTTAATGGTGCTGCGTACCTGAAGTCCTGCACTATGGACTTCTGTCTCAATCTCAAAGAACATAACTATACGCTGGAAATAAAAGAAGCCGTGCACTACGAAACGATGGAGCTTGTGGAAGATTGGCAGCGCGATTTTTTCTACTATCCTAATTTGCTAGTGGAGGTGGTGTCCATTTCCTAATCGTTTTGTATCCATCCATGCAATTAGCATGCATGGAGATGGAGAGGCGACTTTTTGGAACGGGAGAAGGGAGATAAAAGCTAGGGCCTCCCATTTCGTTACTCCAAACTCTTTTTCTTTTCGACAGCAAGGTCACCCGAGATCCCAAATGTCGGAAAGTTGGATACATTTTGGCACTCACCCACCAGCTGCTTTTCACTTGGAAACGCAAAAAATCAGGAACGTAATGGCATGATCGATACACTTGACTCCAATCTCCATGGCGACAAATGACGACGAGATGTCGAACAATTGACGACAGCACATAGCACTAATAAAGGTTCTTGCGTACATACGTATGCATGATTTAGAAAAGGAAAAAATCTAAAAGAAATTGAGAACACATAATACTCCCTCCGGTTCCATAGTTCCTTATCGTTTTGGACAACTGAAATGCTTACACTGGGCCGTCCGATGTCCGGATGCTGCTGTTCGCGGGCCACGACACCTAGCCCAATGGCCCAACATTCTATCCTCTTATCCACTCGCCCTATCTAGAAGCCTCTTGTCCACTCGTCCTCTCCAGAAGCTCTCCATCGCAGCTCCACGACAACGCTCCACCATGCCAGCTCAACGTTCTTCACGACGTTGGGCGTCCGACCGACATCTCCACCGTGCCTCGGCGTGGTTGCCAGTCTTCCTCCCTCTCCATGGCGTCTACTGCCGACCGCGGCCACCCACCGCGGCCTTCTCCAGTGCGCGGTCCGTCTTCTCCATCGGAGCGACCTGCCGCGGCCATCTCCGCCGGAGCAACGAGCTCCACGCCACCAGCGAGCTCTACACCGGTGAACTCCACACCCGACGTGCCTCCATTCCCAAGCAGCAAGAAGATGTTTGCATTGAAAGCGCATGTTGCAAACATATGTTTCAGGTGTTTCAGAGGTATGTTGCAAGTGTTTCGTATCGGTGTTGCAAAATTAGATCAAGATGTTGCACATATTGCAATGGCTATATATGTATGTTTCAAGTGTATGTTCCAAATATTTCATCTGTATCAGACGTACGTTGCGAGGATTTTCATCTGGATGTTGCAAAAGTGGATCTAGATGTTGCATATACATGCATGTTTCAAGCGTATTTTCAAGTGTTTCATACGTCTGTTGCAAGTATTTCATCTGGATGTTGCATATGTTTGCAATGGTTTTCAAGTGTTTTTGCAAGTGTTTCAGACGCATGTTTTAAGCATTTTATGTGTCTTCATTGTATGTTTCAACTGTTGCATCTGGATGTTTTAAAAGTAGATCGAGGGTTGCACATGGGATGCGCGTGGGAAGCGGCTGGCGGCATAGGACGACGCCCTGAGGTGGCGGGGCGACGTCCGGGGCGGCGGCGGACCCACTGCTAGGGCGCTCGCCCACAAGCCTGACGCGCTGGGTGCTAGCTCGCTCGCTGAACTGGTACCGTCCGACGCTAGCACCTCGAATCGGAGTCCGGGCGCTAGCAAGTCCTTTTGGACAATGGCATAGTTTCTTAAACGTTGCTTTGATACGATTTTAAATTATAATTATAATATATAAAAAGATCAATAAATATTTATTTTTGCTAAAGTAATATTAAGGATAATTGTTGTAGCCTTATTGTCTTTAAACTAAATATTTTAAAGTTACTGTCTAAATTAAATTAACAACAAGAATTATGGAATTAGAAGAAATATTCGCTAATGCAACTTAAAATTTGTCAATAGCGTTACAAAACAAAGCTACCCGTCCATACCAAATTATACGTCTATTTAGCTTTGTACTTAAGTAAAAGAAATCAAGTTTGGTGAAGTTTATAAAAAAAATACACCAACATCTATAACGTCAGATAAGTTTTATTAAATCTACCATGAAATATCTCTGGATAGTGCAATTATTTAGTATTTTAAGTGTTAAAGTATTTTTTGAAAAATACTCAATCAAAGTTTGACTTAGGATAAAGTTGGAATAGTCTCGTGCTTTAAATATGTCAGCTTTTGTTATACCGCCAGCTAGCCTCTATACGGCTCCACAGTTGTGACCCCCCCCCCCCCCCCCCCCCCTCCTTGAACCTCAAAAAAAAAAAAACTTGGCTTGCCAACTTGAGTATTGTAGAGGAAAAAGGAAACACTCATAGTGAGGTTTAGCATATGCATGAAAAAAATTATAGGGCCTGTTCGTTTGAACTTATCAGTTGACTTATCAGCTAGAATCTACATTATTTTTCTTTCACAACAAAACAGCTTCAGCCGTCTTATCAACCGACTTTCATACCGGCCCAACAAGACCTATGTAGTGCAAACACAGTGGCCCAACAACCCACTGAAGAATGCCTAGTGTGAACACACGTGCTCTTTGCAGTACACAATTTTTTTCGTTTACCTGTGGTCCTGGTTCCTTGGACTCATGTTATTCTATCACTCTCTGGATCACGCCTTCCGCGATTTGTTCCAATTACCAATCAATATGAAATGATGCAGGGCATCATAGTTGACTGCAAGTTCAGTCCTCGCACGAGGCTCTTGCGACTTCGTCTGTCATTATAAATTGAACATCTCCCGGCTTGATTAGTGGCACCGCGCTTATTATAAAAAATAATACTCCTACTAATCACTCACAATACCGACGCCGGCTTATCAGCTAGAATCTACAGTATTTTTCTCTCATAACAAAACAGCTTCAGTCGGCTTTAATACCAGCCGAACATATCCTTAGAAGGCGACAACGAGTATAGTTGAAGTACCACTGTTAGTGTATATTTCGCGTGGGCCTGTCTCTGTCTATGCATTAGTTTTTTGTCATTGTCTTTGTCTTCGTTGTAGGCTTGTACCACCACAAAACACAAAGCATACAGCTGTGTGTGTGAGTTGATGTAGTCTAGTCATTAACCTTTTGCAACTAAACTACATTTTTGAAGGAGCGGCAAAACTATTTGACGATGTCCATAGCACAAAAACAGGGCCATAGGCTATGGCCTCATTTTAAAATAGTCAGCTGTTCGCTTGTTGGTTTCAGTCAGAACTTATCAGCCAGCCAACATTATTTTTCTCTCACAACAAATCGATACCAGCCAGACTTATTAGCCCAGAAACCAACCAGCGAACAGCCGAGTACACATCCCCAATACCCAACCAACCGTATCTACTCCCTCTGGCTTTAATATATGACACTGTTGACTTCGTCTCAAACTTTGGCCGATCTATTTCTACTCAGTTATTTAGTTAAGTGAAAAGAGCAACGTGTGATCGGTAATAAAAGGTACTTTTAAGCATGTCTTGTATGTTTGTTTATTTCCACAAGTATTTATAAAAAGATGAACAATCAAATTATGAAAATATGAACAGTCATATATATTGATAACCAAAATTATATCACAACTCCATAGAGATTACAAGTATATCTACATTATTGGTGCTAGTCCATCATCCCGTGTTGTCAGACGGGCTAGAGGTTTAGGAGACATAAGCTTTAGTTATTGACTAATACATCTGACTAATAAAAAATAGTTATATTAAATTGCTTGTTTTTCTCTTTGTCCATTTTTAACACAATACATATAATAGATACTCTATTTTCTTAATCCATTTGTAATAAACTTATCAATATGTTCTATGTTGTTTCATCTATATCCATAGTTTTTTCCTTTACATTGCACCTGTGTAAATTCTCACTATGCATCTGGTTAAAACCTTAGCTTACTACGATGACTCTCGTTGCAACACATATATTATGACATCCTGAATGTAAATTTTGATCTTTAATTTTAATCTTATTGATTATTACTCATTTTTTATCTCCTAGTTAAGTTGAAACTCTAGTGTATCTTTTATTGATTTCCTATATTGCAGTAAGGAACTGAGATGTTTTAATAGATTATTTCTCATGTTGCAGCAACGAAACTGAAATGTTCCACTACATGATGTTTGATGTCAATAACCAATGATTTCTCATGTGATTTGAGATGTTTCATCTCTTTTTTTATTTGTTGAAGTAATTGATTATGTGATGATGCATGTCATTGATTTAAAATTTGCAAAATATTTTCGTAGGTATTTATTTTGATTTTACCTCTTGGGAAAGCTATTGTCTCACCTCTAACCTGTGATGCTTCTTCGAGCGACACAGTTGGCCAACAACATTGTCCTCGCGAAGGAAGGTCAGAGGGCAGATTCAACTATACAGGTGCGTAGATGTAGGATTAAAAAGGAGGGCGTTGTTAGATCTGTGGCGAGTTAAGGCATCCGACGGAAAGCTACTGTCTAGACACTCTATCCAAAGCATTTCCATTGGCCAAAACAAGACATTGATCCATAAGAGTACTAAAAAAACCTATAGGGTAGAAGCCCATTAGAGGAGTCTATATATGTGAAAGGATGGGGTTACGGGCTAGATACAATCTAGCCTTTGAAAGTCCTAGTTTGGTTTTGGATAATTGATGAAACCTAGAACTAACCTTTGATCTAAGTGTATGAGTTAGACAAGGTGGTCCAATCCAAGTGATGGAGCAAGGTGAAGTCCATTGAGTTGAAGTTGGACATGTGATGATAGTGATCAAGCTCCAAATTGAAAAAGAAGAAAGAGAAAAAAAACCCAAGGAGATCAAGGCAAAGGTATAAGATATGTTTTTGTTTTGGCACTCAAGACACCATAGAGGGTGTGAGTGTGTTTAGGATCGATAGCTGTACTATAAAGAGGGGAATTCTTTGGCTAAGCGGTTTATCGAGTGCCAATAGGTGACATGATTCTTGCATATGCATTAGGGACCTAGTGTGCTAACAATTAACCCTTGAAAAATATTTGAGAAAATACTAACACACGAGCACTTAAGTTCTACACTTTGTGGTTAGCTACTTGGAAGCAAGGGTGAAGTGGTTGAGGACTTAGAAAAAGAATAGATGGAGAAGGGGTTGGACCGGATGCTGGTCACGGACTGACCGGACGCGTCGGTACCTAACCATAGGTGGCGTGGCGCTTGGCAGAGAAGGCACAGGAGCGACCGGACGCTGGGAGCAGACTCGGTGCTGAGTCCGATCACCTGGTCCAGAGGCAGCGCAGAGTGTGGTGGCGATTAGACGTAGGGGCTAGCACGCGACCGGACGCACAGGGCTTGAGTCAGGTCCTCGCTGACGTACGCTGGCGTCAACATAGCGAGCGCGCGTAGAGGAGCTGAGTACTGACCGGATGCCCGGACGTGTCTGGTCACCACTGATCAGACGCGTCCGATCAATAAAAATCGGCTCTGGAACCTCTCTGTACTCGACCTGATGCTGTGTGACTAAGAGTCCGGTCGATCATGAAGTGAGTCCGGTCACTGCTTAAGACGTGAGCGATCGGGGACTTGACCGTTGGAGATGAATGGGTGACATTCAAAGGCAGGACGCGTGGCAGGCATCGGTGGACCGGACGCTGGGGTGCGTCCGGTCACGCCTGCGAGGGCCAACGACTCTTTGAGCTCTTGGGCTCTATTTAAAGTGGGTGGCCGGCTTGGGGCTTACTCTCTTGGTATTTTGACATACTTGACATCCTTGTGAGCCTAAACAAACACCTCCCACTCACCTCCATCATTGATTCATCATCATAGTGAGATTGTGAGTGATTCCTAGTGTATTTGCTTGAGTGATTGCATCTAGTGATACTTTGGGATCGTTGTGGCAGCGGAGTTCTTGTTACTCTCGGTGGTTGCCGCCACCTAGACGGCTTGAAGCAGCGGAGGAGTTTCGGCATGTGTTAGTGATTTTTCGTGGCCGGCTCCGGTGATTGTGAGGGGTCTTGTATCTTTCCTGGCGGAGAGCCAAAATATAAGTCTAGTGGATTGCTCGTGTCATTGAGTTACCTCACTTGTAGGTAGGTTCTTGCGGTGTCTATTTGTTGGACGAGGTTCGTGCAATACCTCTTAGCCGCCGAACCACCAAGTGTTGGTAGACACAACGGGGACTAGCATGCCGGTAAGCACGTGAACTTCGGAAGAAAAATCGTGTCATCTTGTGATTGGATTTCTCCTAGTGATTGAATTGGTATTCATCTCGTGATTGGTCAGTTCCTCTACACGGTGGTATAATCACCTTACTCACTTCCTTGCAAACTAGTTGTCAAGCTTTTTAGTGTCGTTAGTCTTTGAGAGCTCGTTAGTTTGGTTAGACTATCTCCAACGATGGAGACCTAAACACAACACGCATTGTATGATTTAGGTCATGCACAGTAGAAAAGGTCCGTACCTAAAATTTTGATTCTCCAACAGGCGACGCAAATCAGCCAGTGCTGTGACGCAAATTGCTTCCATGTCCAAGTTCCTGGCGCCGGTGGCCGCGAGATCCGGCGGCGAGAGGGCGCCCCCGCTCCCCGCCGGCGCCTCGTCCTCCTCCTTCGCCAGGACCCTGCGCCGCGGCGGGGCGCACCACCCGCGCCTGCGCACCGCGCTCGCCGTCTCCTCTGACTTGCTCGCGGGGAACAAGGCCGCCGCCACGCATCCGGCTGCTCCTCGCTGCGCCAGCGGCTCCCCGCAACAGCCCTGCCTGGCCGCGTTGGCCGCGTCCGCCGCGGACCCGCCGGCGGCTCCCCGCCGCGGGCTCGTCTCGCCGAGCCGGCCGCGCCCCGTCAGCGCTGGGCGAGCAGGAAGGGGTTGGGCGCCGTGGGGCCTCAGATCCAGCCGAGCCCGGGCTTTGGCTAGGGGGCGGCGGAGGTGTGGGGTCGGCAGCGGTGCTCGGCGTGAGAGGGAGGGAGTGGAGCGGGGAAGCAGGGCAGGGGCGGCAGCGGTGCTTGCTGCGGCCCGGCGGAGCAAGGCGAGGGCGATGGACGGCATCTTCCGTTCCTGGTTGTCCGCGCGCAGCAGCAAGAGAGAAGGGGGCAGGGGAAGAAAGGAAGAGCAGAGCAGAGGGGGAAGAAGGGGGAGTAAGCAGAGCACTACGACGCAGCGACCCCGACGCGACGGCGGCTTCAGCGGCAGAGGGCGCGGCGCTCCGACGGCTTCAAGCTCCGGCAGCGGTCTGGCTTCTCCATCGCGTGCCGCCGCGGCCACCATCGAAGATTTGAGTAGCGAGGAGAGAGGCGACGTTTTTTTGCGTTTCGCTTGGGCTCGTACGCAAAATGCGTCACGTGGATGTGTCATCCGTTGGAGCCGCGATTTGATAGGCATATGCACTGTGCAAGACTTATTTTTGGGTTTGGCTATCCCGTTGGAGTCAGTCTTAGTGTGGCTCTTTAGTTAGTATTTGAAAGCATACTAGCTTAGTGAATAGTGACCTTGTTGGTGTGCCTAGTGATCATAAAAACTAGAATTGTTGGGATATGTAGCTTGCAACCTTTGTAGAGCTAAAGCAAAATTACATTACGCCATTTATTGTATTAATCAATTAGTGTTTTGTAGTATTTTTAAATAGGCTATCCACTCCCTGTTAGCGCTATATTAGGACCCTTCAACCTTGTCGTACCGTAGTCATTGCTACATCCTCTCTCCCCTAGTGCGTGCGATGGCACACCGGCGTACGTGTGTTCTATCCCCGGCACATGTGGAGATTTTGCTAGGATACTGCATGGATCGGCAAGGCCGATGTGTGGCTGCTATTCAGGCGTGAGGACATACGTACCGCGTACTTTCACTACACTAACACGTAAGAGTTGGACAAGTCTGGTCTTAACTATTTTTTTCACTGTGCTACATGTCTAGCGCGGCAGCCATCCATGGTCACCTACATCGCATGATACCTAAGTTGAATATATTTCATTTATGTTGTGCTAGCATACCATATTTGTTCTCCTCTGAGTGTGAGATTAGATATTTAGTAATCCACATCGACAGCGCAAGGTCAATATATCTAGACAAAAATGTATTCCTATATTTTGGGATTTTCGGTTGCTTCAAAATAAACACCGAGGCGGCTAAAAGTTCCGAAACAACGTTTGTCATGTTAGGGGAAAAGTTGTGCGAATGGCAAAACGTCGTAGTACAAGAAAGGGACCGTACGACCATCTTCAAGTTTCAACACTGTACTAGTATGAACATGCGACAGCGGTCACGCTCGCACATACTAGGAGTACTCCTTATTTGAAATCTGCAGTGCAAGTGGGAGCAGGGAGGTTAGGTTATCTTCAACAACAACATCTAAAATATAAGATCTATTTATCTTTTAGGTAGCGCTACAGGTAAAATGTTTAATATCTATTCGACATCTTCTCCAACAATAAAACAAAAAAAGAATTCTTTCTGCAAATGAGTTTCCAAAATAGATCTCCCGTATAGGTACTCTGTTGGAGGCTGATTTTGAGTCTCTTGCTATCTATTTTGGGTTTGATACCCATATAAGTTTCTTGTTGAAGACAGTCGCCCCGTTCATTTAAGTTTGTTTGGCTTATAAGTCATACTTTTTCAGCCAACGAAAAATATTTTTCTCTCGCGATAAATGAACCAACAATACTTAAGCCCGAAACCAACGGGACGAAGTGTTAGGAGGTAGCGTCCGCCAATAGCAGGCCAGAAGACGGGTCGTGCCTAGTAGTAGGTTTGACTCGGTTCGCCCGCGCACGCGAGGTCCCGTTGACACTTTGACCGTTGCGCTGCTTGCAGCACAGTACAGACCACTATCACTGTAGCAGCCGGCTTCCTCGGTCTGGTCAATCTTTAGATGGGCGAGCATCTATTCCATGCAAAGAAACTTCTGCTCGATTGGTTGGTTCTTCAGAGTTTCAGACGATACCTCGAAGTCCTATACTTTCACATTTGTCACGGCGGAAAATGGCAGCTCAGTTTCCCTCGGCTTGGCCTTTGTGCCAGTTTTCATATTTTGTTGAAACGGAGTGAATACCATTAAACTGTTTGGTTGTAACATTGGTAACGTAAACGGATCGAAACAAATTAAAGCTATGGATGTTACGGCAAGATATATCATTTGGACTAATTTCATTTCCATTTACGTTACGGTCGTAGGCGTACAAAACCAAACAGCACGTAAGCTTTGTTTAGTACGTATAATACTAGTCCTACATTCAGTAAACAACTGACCAAGTGATTTCAGTAGCCAATTAGATGCTGGCAGGGGCTTGTTGTCGCAGGCCACGTCCACCTCAGCTTGGCCAAATATTGACCCAGAAGAAACCATCAACGCCGCTGCGTTTGGCGACCCTCTTTGTGTTTGGCGACCATTCGCCGCAAGAAACTTCTCATTTGGCTTGGCTCCGTGCATGACGCCGACTTCGTCTCCCCGGCTAACAGAGAGAGACATCTTTCGATCGCTCTAGCTTATCCGTCGAGGTCGAGGTAGTGGTTGCATGCACTGCACGGCCGATCGACTCGGTGCACTTCATACCTGTAAGCTCTGACTGAAACAGTAGTAGTGCATCGAGGCTACCGCTCCGGATTGGATGATGCAGTCGGGTCGCAGGCGTCTCGCTCGTTCTCTCCATCAATTATTTGGTGTCGTGTTGCAGAGCGCGAGAGCTCGTGCTGTGTCGTTCTCGACAGTGACAGATACGCTGATGATGATGTGTTCTCATCATCATTTTGGCGAGACATGATTTTGACTATTATTTGGTTGGCTACCTGTTAAATTCATGGCAATTTTTATACCTAGCATTGTCTTGCCAAATTTTTAGTACGATAAATTTTGGTCGTAGACCAATCAGGTTACTTGTTTTTTTCTCTAATAACCATAAACTTTCGATGGATTCTTGTAATAAAAAGGTTTGCACGATTCAAGATTTAAATCAGCCTGGTATACTAATACATCCCTGAAGCTACTTAATCCACTACCTGACAGCACATGCAATTTCTCTTAGGCTAGCTTCTGAACTTGTAGCCAGTACATTTGACCAAAAAACCTTATTTTTCAACCAAATTTGGCCATGCACTTTGGTGGATGGCATCTCGTCGTCTACATTAATCTGACTGCTTTATTTTCCGAAGAGTTCGTATTCCGATTGACGCCGATGCATATATATGTCCGTGAAAATCAACTTGGCACAGTAATAATTCATCACATTCCCACAACCTGAAAGTGTGCAACTTTTACACGCCTCTGAACTAGCCAAACCGTAGGTTAATTTCTTAATTGTACCGGGCAGCAACTGGGTTCTTCTTTGTGGTGCAGCTGTTAGCCACTTCGAGTTAAAAACAAAATCTCACAAGAGCTGGGCCTGGTCACACGACAAGCCTTGCGCGGCACTTCATCGCCAGGAGGACATCACCTAGCAATACAACTAGAATTTCGTTTACGTTCATACCGGTTAATTCGTCATAGCGTACGTATTGCATTCATTTTTTTCCCTTTCACAAATGCTATACAACACACATGTGTTTTAGCAACAAAAAAAAACACATAGATTTTTTTATCTCTCTCCCTCTCTCTTTCTCACCGGCGGTCCGGCGCGCACACGGCGAGCACACGCGGCAGCGAAGAACCACCACCAGCACGCGAGCGAGCGAGCGCGGCGGCCGTCGAGGGAGCGAACGCGGCAGGCGAGCATGGCGCGGCTCTGGCGAGTGGACGCGGCGGACGAGCATGGCGTGGCTCCGACAAGCGGACGCGGCGAGCGAGTGGATGCGGCTCCGGCGAGCGGATGGCTAACAGCCTGGGAGGAGCGTCCAGCGAGGCAAAGGCGGAGGCGAGCAGCCTGGGCGCCTGTGGGGGGTACAACCCCGGATACCCACGGCGGACCACATGGGATGCGCCCCCAGGGGCGGCGCATCCCATAAGATGAAGCCTTGCGGGGCACGATGCTACTCGGCGCCTCCCACAAGACACCGGGAAGATATCCTGAAGATACCATGATATCTGTTAGGATACGTATAATCTCATGATTTCTGTAATCTGTTATTACTTACCGGTTATCTCCTAGATCTAACCGACTTGTAACCTTGCCCCCTGGACTATATAAGGCGGGCAGGGACCCTCTCCAAACACGCGCAATATCATACAATAGCCAATATAATCCAAGAGACCACAGGAGTAGGGTATTACGTCACACTGACGATCTGAACCTGTCTAACTCGTGTGTCTCTGTTGCCTTCTTGTTCTCGATTACACGCATCTCTGCCGATCAATCTACCTTCGTGGGATACCCCTCGGAGGACTGCCGATGATATTCTGTCGATAGTTGGCGCGTCAGATAGGGGTGTGCGTGCTGTTTCTATATCGAACAAGATGGTACGTTCTGCAAGCTCTTCGTCCCTCCCACAACCTGGCCAGATCTTCATGGTCGGATCGATCTCGTGGATCATCAACGCTGACGGAGTCGGAGAGCTCATCGAGCCGGTGTAGATCCATACTGCGCCAATCACCCCAACACCTACGACTGCTGATCCGATCTTGGAAACAACTCCGAGGCCATCTTCGCCGACAACTCGCCGCCCACTCCCCCGCTACCAAAGGAGCCAAGTCAACAACGACGATCTGATTGCATCCATCGATTAGGTCAGCCAAAAGCTTGTCGATTGCCTCTCCATCGCGGAATCGGCCCTGACCACTCTAGTTCAGCGCTGACCACCCTTCGGTTCAGATCTATCAGAGGAAACTCCAAGGGTTACGGCTCTACCCTTTGGGCTCACCAAAGTCACCGCCACTTATCAAGATGCCTTATGGGGCAAATTCGTCGACCAGATTGGAGACGTCCATCCTCTCACCGACCAGATCACCGACCAGCTCCCGCCGGCAGTCAACATGCTACACGTCGGCCGACGCCCTGAAGCATCCCTCCAGACCATCCTAGAGGAGAATCTAGAGTCTGAGTCCCAGGGCTCTACGGAGACTGTCGCCGAAACCACCGCCGAGCAACCTTCCTTCCCTCCCTTCCGTGGAGGCGCAATCTTTAATGTCAGCGTCGATAGCCCCCCGCGGGAAGGGGAAACCGAGGAGGACCGCGCCGCTCGCGTCAACAGGAACATCAACTGTGCTCAGCGCTGAGCAAACGAGGCTGCCCTTGTGCTAGCTGAGGCTCAGCTCGACTCACAAGGAAGGCCACGATGTCTACAAGACCCCAAGCACCAACTTGTCCATGGCCGCCAATGAGCTCGCTCGGCTCCCGCAGACATCGGAGGTCGCTAGGGTCACCGCCATGCTTAAAGCGGCGCGCTACCAGGTCAACGATATCTGCCAGGATTAGAGACCTTCATACTCCACGAGCTCAATTTGCCAATCAGCTGCGCCAAGATCCAATCGCCGCCCCAGCCAAAGTCATTTCGCCGACCGGCACCGCAACAATGGACATCCCCTCCATGGGGAGCTAGGGGCAACTGCATCGAACACCCTTGCCAACATGACCAGAAGGTTGACTAGGACGTCTGAGCGCACCTCAACAATCTCCAAGACACGCGACGACGTATCGACGAGCGCCGTTTCGGTCGCCATGAAGAAGAAGTATGACACCGTCAAGAATACGAGCAAGAGTTTGGTGATCCGGACTTAGCCCTCTAGCCACTCAATGTCAGTAATGCAGCAGATCACGACGACGACAATCTCGAAGGCCCCCAGCATTTATGAGGGCTCTTCGAACTCTCCAGTGGCCCCATGGTTTTAAAATCACTGGGGGTCACGCCATATGAAGGACGGATGAGCACCACGTAGTGGCTACAAGCCTATGCCACTGCTATGCGCGCTGCTGGGGGAGATACTAGTGTCATGGCAAACTATCTTCCCATCATGCTCATGCCAACCACGATGAACTGGTTCACAAGCCTCATCCCGGACTCCATCGGATCCTGGGAAGAGCTGAAGAAGGTCTTCACCGACTACTACATGGCTACGTGTACTCGACCGGGCTGAAAGCATCTAGGCCCCTAGTTGGGTTTCGGTGATTAATGACAATACAAGATTACTATGACTAACGTGTGTTTTGCAGAGGCAATTAAGTTAGGTCATGGTAATGGAGATCGATTGGGCAATCAAAGTTGTCATGCCCCTACGATGGAAATCGTTTTGGTTTTCAAAGGATGAACGACAAGGTTAAGGATGACTAGTTCTAAGTGTCGATTGGAGTTGGAGTGACACTTAGAGTAGTTTAGAACTTTGTTTTTCCTTTGGCCATACTATTAAGGGGGGTATGGACGGGTAGCTTGACCTAGTTGAGTCTAGTGAGTTAGGTGTGGTGCAGACTTGTTGAAACTAGCTCTAGGTAGCTCCTATGAATGCCTAAGATCCTTTAGAGCAAACTTCATTCACATATGATCGAGAGTTGGAAGTGAATGGAGGGTCAAATGCTGACCGGACGCTGGCCGTAGGGTCTGGTCAGTTCATTTGATCAGCTGACTGCGTTCGGTGCGACCGGACGCTAAAGGGGTCATGTGACCGGACGCTGAAAGGCAGCATCCGGTTGACTCCAGTAAGGTTCCAGAGAAGGGAATCTGCGACTAGACGCATCCGGTCAGTACTGACCGGACCCTAAGGGTTCAGCGTCCGGTCGAGTCCAGTAAGGTTCCAGTAAGGGTTTCATGCGACCGGACGCGTCCGGTCAGTGCTGACTGGACCCTGCCAGCGTCCGGTCAACTCATTTTTACTGGTTCGCGGGTTGAACTGACCGGAGCGTCCGGTCAACACGACCGGAGCGTCCGGTCACCCCGCAGAAGCTCATAACGGTTCGTTTTTTAGGCTGCCTTATAAATAGAGGCTCCACTCGTGTGTGGAGTCACTTTTGCTCATTCCAACAGCTGAGAAACACGTTTGTGAGTGCCAAGAAGAGCAAGGTTCTAGTGAGGTGATTGAGATTTGAGAATCCAAGAGAGTAGCCTCATTAGTGAATCAAGAGTAGCCAAGTGTGCATCCATCTTCTCATTAGGCTTTGCGTTGTCAAGTGAGAGTTCGTGCTTGTTACTCTTGGTGATCGCCATCACCTAGACGGCTTGGTGGTGGTTAGAGCTTGGTGATCACCCGGTGGAGCTTGTGGGTGACCCAACTCAAGTTGTGAGTGGCTTTGGGTGATTCGCCGCGACGGAGTGTCAAAGAATCAACCCGTAGAGAGCACTTGATCCTTGCGCGGATCAAGGGGGAGCTACACCCTTGTGCGGGTGCTCCAACGAGGACTAGTGGGGAGTGGTGACTCTCTGATATCTCGGCAAAACATCGCCGCGTTCCTCTCTCTCTTTACTTTGAGCATTTACTTTGAGTATTTACTTTGTGCAATTCAATACTTGTTGTTACATTCATAGAATTGCCATACTAGAGTAAGTTTGGAACATAGGCTATAAGTCATTTGTGCGTTAGTTTGATATAAACACTTTTCTAGGCATAAGGGGTTAATTGGGCTATCCGTAGGATTTGATTATTGCAAGAAAATTTAAAATTAGCCCAATTCACCCCCCCTCTTGGGCATCTTGATCCTTTCAATTGGTATCGGAGCCTCGTGCTCACGTTTTTAAGCTTAACCGCTTAGAGCAAGATGTCTCACGGGGATGGATCTCCTCCTATCTTTGAGGGAGATGACTTTTCATATTGGAAAATTCGCATGGAGGCGTACTTAGAAGCTCTAGATGTTGGTATTCTTAGAGCCGCCTCTCAAGGCTTCCCAAAACCTCGGGATGCTACTAACTTACAAGGCGATGAGGTTAACTATGAAAAATGGAATGCAAAGGCTCAAAGTACCATCTTTAGAGGCCTTTGTAAAGATGTGTTTAACCGTGTAAGGAACCACAAAGACGCCCATGCACTATGGTCGGACGTTTGTGCGCTCCATGAGGGAACCAAGAGTGAGCGTGAGGAACGCTATCATCTTGTGATTAAAAAGCTAAATTTATTTGAAATGCTTCCCAAAGAAAGTGCTAATGAGATGTATTCTCGTTTAAATGTTCTTATAGAGGAAGTCAATGGGCTTGGACTTACTCAAATGTCACCATCCAACGTTGTGAGAAAGATCTTGAGTATCCTCCCCATTGACAAATATGGGCACATTGTAACCGTGCTACATCAAGGTGATCTTTCCACCGCTACACCGACACAAATCTTGGGAAAGATCAATGCTCATGAGATGTACATGCACATCACGCCACAAGATGGCTCATCCTCTACAAAGAAGAAAGAGAAGGACTTAGCATTCAAAGCTAGCCAAGATAAGGGCAAAGCAAGACTTGAGTATGAGAGCTCAAGTGATGAAGATGATGAAGAAAGTCTTGCTCTCATGGTGAAGAAGACCGCCAAGATGCTAAAGAAGCTAAACAAGAGTGGCATCAAGTTTAACGGCAAGAAGAAGAAGTTCTTCACTAGCTCAAAAAGAAAGCCAATCTCCAAGATGGATTGCTACAATTGTGGCGAACTTGGTCATCTAGCTCATCAATGCACAAAGCCCAAGAAAGACAAGTTCAAGAACAAGAACAAGGGCAAGAAAGATGACTCAAGCAATGAAGATGAAGATGATAAGAAAAAGAACAAGCCATACAAGAAGAGAGATGGCAAGAAGAGGGACTTCCACAAGAAGAAGAAAAGTGGAAAGGCCTACATTGTCGGTGATTGGCTCACGGACATTGATTCATCAAGTGGATCATCCGATGAAGATAGTGACGATGAAAAGGTGGCCACCATTGCTATTGATCTTGCATCTTCACCGCCACCATCGCCATCATCCTCTACACACCTATGCCTTATGGCCAAGGGTGAATGCAAGGTAACTAAGAGTGATGATAGTAGTGATGATGAGCATGCTAGTGATGATGATAGCGATGATGATGATTCACCTACATATGATGATCTTGTCAAAATATTAAGAAAATACACTAAGATCATTAGAAAGAGTAGAGCTACCAATGAAAAGCTTGATGCTAAAAATGATTCACTCTTAGCTAAGTGTGATACATTGGAAAAGGCTAATGATGAGCTTAGAGAAACTAATGATGCTATATCATCCAAACTCAAGGAGCTAAAATCTTCCAAGAAAGAGCTTAAAGATAAACATGATAAACTTGAGTGGGTGCACAATGAACTCATCACTAGCCACAACAAGCTAAAAGATGAATACACTACTCTTAAGATTAATCATGATACTCTTGTTATTGCTCAAGAATTTTTACCAAATGAGCCACATGATGCTACTAACCATGTTGTCAAGATTAATATAGATACTTCATGTGATGATTTAATTGATGAGAGCATTGAGCATGGATCTAGTAGCAAAGGCAAGCAAGTGGTTGAGTGCAATGACTATGATGAGTATGTCAAGCTCAAGAGTGATAATGAGAAGCTCATGAAAGATCTTGAAGAGATAAAAAGCCACAACACCATTGTGCTAGAAACTCTTGATCATGACAAAGAGTTGATTCTTGAGAATGAGAAGCTCAAAGAAGAAAACAAGAAGCTCAAGGAAGAGAAGAACAATGATGTTCTCAAGGAAGAGAACAAGAAGCTCAAGATGGAGAAAGAGCATCTCAAGGTGGGATTGAGCAAGTTTGCTAGAGGCAAGCATCTCCAAAGTGAGCTACTCATGAACACCGTTATGAAGATGGATAGAGGTGGCATTGGATATGTGGCAAGTGTAGAGAAGAAGAAGGCTCAATCTCAACAACAACAATCAAAGCCAAAGTCAAAGCCAAAGAGATGTTTTGAGTGTGGACAAGAAGGTCACTTTGCTCATGAGTGTCAAACTCCACCGCCACAATCTTTGCCCAAGCATGCTAGACCCTTTGCTTTCAATGCTCACTACATGCTTAGAAAAGATTCAAGTGGAAAGATGAAAGTCATGTTCTTAGGACCCCCCAACAAGAGTAGGCCTAAGAAGATTTGGGTGGCTATGTCACTTGTTGAGAAGGTGAAGGACCCTTAACAAGTTTGGATTCCTAAAGTTTGAATCTCATGTGTGTAGGTGAACTACAAGACCGGTGGAAGTCATTGGGTTATTGATAGTGGTTGCACTCAACATATGACCGGTGATCCTCGTATGTTCACCTCACTAGATGAAGAGGTAGATGGACAAGAGAAAATAACATTTGGAGATAACTCAAAGGGCAAGGTTAAAGGATTGGGCAAAGTGGCAATATCAAATGATCATTCCATCTCCAATGTGCTCTATGTTACTTCATTGAGCTTCAACTTGCTATCCGTTGGACAATTGTGTGATCTTGGCTTCCAATGCTTGTTCACCGAGAAGGAGGTTGTTGTATCCAAAGTAGATGACAATCAAGTGATATTCAATGGATTTAGATACAACAACTTATATCTAGTTGACTTCACCTCCGAAGATGCTAATTTGAAGACTTGCCTATTCACCAAAACAACACTTGGGTGGCTATGGCATAGAAGACTTGCTCATGTTGGGATGAGCTCACTCAAGAAGCTTATGAAGAATGATTTGGTAAGAGGGTTAAAGGATGTGAAGTTTGAAAAGGACAAGCTTTGTAGTGCATGTCAAGCCGGCAAGCAAGTTGCAAACACTCATCCAACCAAAGCTTTCATGTCAACCACAAGAGTGCTAGAATTCCTACACATGGATTTATTTGGACCAACAACATACAAGAGTTTAGGAGGGAATCTCTATTGTCTTGTGATTGTGGATGACTATTCAAGGTACACATGGGTGTTCTTCCTTCATAACAAATCCGAAGTTGCATCTTGCTTCAAGAAGTTTGCCAAGAGAGCTCAAAATGAATTTGAAGTGAAGCTCAAAAAGATTAGAAGTGACAATGGGAAAGAATTTGACAACACAAATATTGAAGCTTATTGTGATGAAGTTGGGATCAAGCATGAAGTCTCCGCAACTTATACTCCTCAACAAAATGGTGTAGTTGAGAGGAAGAACTAGACTTTGATCACTCTTGCAAGAACAATGCTAGATGAGTACAACACCCCCGAAGCTCTATGGGCGGAAGCAATCAACACCGCATGCTATGCATCAAACTGCCTATTCCTTCAAAAGTTCCTTGACAAGACACCTTATGAGTTGCTCAATGGGAAGAAGCCAGACGTCTCCTTCTTTAGGGTGTTTGGTTGCAAATGCTACATCTACAAGAAGCGGCAACACCTAGGGAAGTTCCAAAGACGTTGTGATATTGGTTTTCTTATTGGTTACTCATTAAAGTACAAAGCATATAGAGTATTTAATCATGCCACCGGCTTGGTTGAAGAAATATATGATGTGGAATTTGATGAATCTAACGGCTCCCAAGGAGCACATGAGAATCTTGATGATGTAGGTGATGAACCATTGAGGGAGGCTATGAAGAATATTCCGGTAGGAGACATTAAGCCAAAAGATAATGAAGATGATGTACAAGTCATTAACCAACCTCATTCATCAAGTGTGCCATAAGATGGTGAAAAAGATGGGAGAGTAGAAAATGAAGATACTCATATCTCCCATGAGCAAATGGTGGTACAAGCACAAGATGTTGATGCTCCACAACCTCCTCCTCAAGTGGTCAATAGAAGAAATACACCTCTCCTACAAGATCATCCACAAGATCTCATCATAGGGAGTCCATCAAAGGGAGTAATGACTTGATCTCAAAAACTTGCTTCTTTTATTGCTCATCACTCTTTTGTCTCTTGCTATGAGCCTACCAAGGTAGAAGAAGCTCTAAAAGATCCGGATTGGATCAATGCCATGCATGAAGAGTTGAACAACTTCACTCGCAATGAAGTTTGGACTCTTGAAGAGCGACCAAAAGGTGCAAGAGTCATTGGAATGAAGTGGGTGTTCCGCAACAAGCAAGATGATCAAGGTGTTGTTGTGAGGAACAAGGCAAGACTAGTTGCAAAGGGGTTCTCTCAAGTTGAAGGTTTGGATTTTGGAGAGACCTTTGCACCGGTTGCAAGATTAAAAGCCATCCGTATCCTTCTTGCATATGCATCACATCATGAAATGAAACTATATCAAATGGATGTGAAAAGTGCATTCTTAAATGGATTTATTAATGAACTAGTCTATGTTGATCAACCTCCCGAGTTTGAAGACCCTAGATATCCTAATCATGTTTATAGGTTATCCAAGGCACTATATGGGCTTAAGCAAGCCCCAAGAGCTTGGTATGAGCGCCTTCGGGACTTCCTCATTAAGAAGGGCTTCACCATTGGGAAGGTCGACACCACACTATTCACCAAGAAGCTTGATGGGCATATCTTCATTTGTCAAGTATATGTTGATGATATCATCTTTGGGTCATCAAATGAAGACTCATGCAAAGAATTTGGTGAATTGATGTCAAAGGAGTTCGAGATGTCAATGATTGGTGAGCTTACATTCTTTCTTGGTTTTCAAGTCAAGCAAATGAAAGAAGGCATCTTCATCTCTCAAGAGAAATACACAAAAGATCTTCTCAAGAGATTCAAGATGGATGAATGTAAGCCAATCAAGACACCAATGCCTACCAATGGACATCTCGACCTAGATGAGGGAGGTAACCCGGTTGATCAAACTCTCTACCGTTCTATGATTGGTAGCTTGTTATATTTAACCACATCTAGGCCCGACATCATGTTTAGTGTGTGTATGTGTGCTAGATTTCAAGCTAGTCCTAAGGAAACACATTTAATTGCCGTAAAAAGAATCCTTAGGTATCTTAAGCACACACCAAGCATTGGCCTTTGGTATCCCAAAGGAGCTATATTTGAGTTAGTTGGCTATTCCGATTCGGATTACGCCGGATGCAAAGTTGATAGAAAAAGCACATCCGGAGGGTGCCATTTGCTTGGTAGATCACTTGTGTCTTGGTCCTCCAAGAAACAAAATAGTGTGGCTTTGTCCACCGCCGAAGCGGAATATATTGCCGCGGGTGCTTGTTGTGCACAAATATTATACATGAAACAAACTTTGCTAGACTATAGTGTAGTTCTTGAAAAGGTACCTCTTTTGTGCGACAATGAAAGTGCGGTAAAACTTGCAAATAATCCGGTTCAACACTCTCGCACCAAGCACATAGATATCCGCCATCACTTTCTAAGAGATCATGTTGCTAAAAATGATATATCACTAGAAGGTGTAAGAACCGAAGATCAATTAGCGGATATCTTCACTAAACCGCTAGATGAGGCTACATTTTGTAGATTGCGGAATGAGCTCAATGTGCTTGATTTTAGTAACTTCACTAAAAATTAAGCCTATGTTGTCCCTTGCATTCATTGTAATATACAACATGTTTAATTCTTTGTAATGCATATAGGGCTTGTCTAACATGGTTAAGATAACCGCCGAAAAGCGTGTGAAGAAGCTTAACCTTGGATCAAACTTGACTAGCAACTAGATTTAATTTCAAGTATTGCATATGCATAAATGTTGGTTTGTCGTTTTGTTCCATTTGCCCTCTTATTGCCTATTTTCTTAAAAAAAGAATTATAGCCTAAGGCAAAATATTTTGAAAAATATGAGGGTTTGAGAGAGGTCACTCACATCAGTCCCAATTGGTGTTTATTTGGATCTTATTCAAGTTGGGACTTGATTGGGAACAGGCAGCGCGAAGGAACTTTGAAGATATGCTGGAAAAGGTGCACCGAACGCTGCACCGGGCGCTGCTGTCCAGCGTCCGGTCAGTTCACAGGAGGCGAACTGCTGCCGAAGGAGTGACCGGACGCTACGTTTGTGCGTCCGGTTAGGAAGGGATCCAGCGTCCAGTCGTTTGAAGGAGAATCAAGCTGTACTGACCGGACCCTGCCTACGTCCGGTCATGGACCACCGGACACGTCCGGTCCTAATTCCAGAGGAATTGGACCTCTCTGGAATCAACCAGACGCTGGGTGGTAGCATCCGGTCGCTACCACCGGAGCGTCCGGTCAGTGGATCTCGTGCGGCTTCAGGACTCTTTTCTGTTTCCTTATCTGTTGCGCTTGGGGACCTCATTTAACTGGAGTCATCGTGTTTGTTTTAGGCCTAACCCTAATCGCCATAGCCGCTGCCTTCAAGTCGTCCGCGCCGCCGCAGCCCGCCGTAACCTCTCGTGCCTGCGCCGCCAGCAGCCGTGCCCCAGCCACGCCGCACCACCGCAGCTCCATCCCAAGTCCGCGCACCTCCCGCGCCCAAGCTCACCGTGCCATCGCAGCAGAGCACTTTGTGCCCGCCTGGCACGCCACCGTAACCGCGCCAACCCTAGCTCGCTCGCTCGACTGACCTGTGCACCTCCCGCGACGACAGCGCCGCCATCGGCTCCTCCGGCTCCTAGTGCTCTCAAGGGCGATTCTAGTGCTTTGCCCTAGCTCTCCCCCCTCAATTAGTAAGGGCCAATCCATTTTTCCTCAAATTGCTTCGCACATGATCTAGTCCAAATCTCAATGCATTGACCTAAATCATTCAGGGCCGCTGAAATCTTCGAAGCGGTTCGCGATCCCTAACCCTAGTCGGTTCCGAGGTTCCCCGCGTGACGTCTTTCCTTTTCTCGGATCGCCGGATTGTCAGGTAGCTTGCCCGTCGTCTCAATTTCATATCTACATTGCTTGCTTCCTAGGTTTTCGCATCTATTAGATATATTGTATTTATTTGTATATCCATCTATTCAATCGTGTAGCGAGTCGGTGCGGTTGAGATTCTTGTGACGCAGTCAACTCGGAGCCAAGCTCGCGAGTAAGGATTGAGGCCAAGCCTCGGGAGTGTCAGTTTGACAGTTGATCTTCATCAGCGGCAGTTCATCCTCTTGTCAGTTCAGATGGCTCGCACCAAGAATGTTGGTGGAGGTCCAGGTGATGATTATCGGAGGCCCCCACCTCGCTAGCCTGCAGGCTTGAAAGGCAAGTCAACAAAGCAGGTGACATCCAAGAAGCGCAAGTACCCCGACGCAGAGACAGTGAGAGTAGCAGCTGTTGCAGAGGCCACAGAGCATGCCGAGAGAGGAGGCACTCGCAGTGGTGTTATCATAACAGATCCACAGCTCACACCAGCACAGAGGGCAGCAGTTGAGGAGGCTGAGCATCTTCATGGTGGTCCACCTGGGACTGTCATGATGGCAGGACATCGACTGGCTATCGAGGAGGCTCATTCTCAGGGGGAGTCCTAGCAGGAGGCACAGCAGCAGCCCCCACCAGCAGAGCCTCAGCCAACTCAGGAGACTCAGGAGGGTCAGTAGTCCAAGGAGACCGTGCCTATACCCCAGCTACACCGTTCTGGTCAGACCAGTGTCATAGTTCCACCGAGGCTAGCTACACAGCGCAGGGGCTCACGCCCTTCGCCCAGACCACAGGGTCCGCCTCTAGTGGTACACCTCAACTTGAGGGCCGCCACAGCCAGACAGGTTCGCCAGTTGTGTTTTGTTGAGTTCGACGTGTGGTTCCCTCCGAGGAGGGATGAGAGAGCAGCTGAGGGGTTCTATACATCACTCCAGGAGGACTTCTACAACACATATCTAAACAGTGGGGCAGTGTTCAGATCTCAGAGGGTCTGCAGTTTGGAGTCTATTGTGGCAGCAGCTGGAGAGCACATCCGCCCCTACTTATCATATTTGCCAGGGATTGCAGATCTGATTGGCCGGATAGGAGTATATGTACCATCTTGGGTCCGACAGTTTTATGCTTCACTCTACGTTGATCCGCATCACAACTTCATTCATTTTGCATTCAACGGCAGAGATTACCGGGTGATGAGCTTCAGGGCCCAGGAGATACTAAGATTACAGGAGCAGCCTATAAAGTTGCATGAGGTCTGTTATGGACAGCAAGAGCCTCCCAAGCATCCTCATGGAGGGTTGGTGCCTCCTACAGACTTGGTGAGACATTGCTTCAAGGAGCCCTTTGGTGAGGGGTCGAGCAGGAACCCCAGTGACCTGACTCCTACAGCTCGTGTGCTAGAGGCGATCATCAGGAGGACACTACTTCCCAGGTTGGGATATAGGGAGGGTCTGACTCGTCTATAGCTCTGGCTCCTTAATGCCCTGATGTAGCAGACTGTGTTCGATATTTGGGACCTCCTTCTATTAGAGATGGAGGACACTATTGCTGAGGGCTTCAAGGGTCGCCGATAGCTCCCTTATGCACATTGGGTCACTTTCTTGATGCTATAGTGTGTGCACGTCAGGACCCCTGAGTTGGTTGCAGAGTACAGGGCTGCCACTATAGAGTTTCCCGCATATAACATGGCACAGAGGATCAGGCACAGCACTCCACAGGCACCAGCTCGGCCCAGCCGTCGTCCAAATGTTCTCGAGTCAGCAGCTTAGCAGGATGAGATCATTAGAGGCATAGCCGCTATAGAGGAGGAGCAGCTTGAGGCACAGCAGGAGATGACCGAGTCTAGTGATAGCTCGGATGATGACTATCTGCCAATTCCTTAGATGCCTCCACGCAGACATGATGTAGAGGCCGGCAGTTCCAGCTTAGCTCCACCAGCACCGCAGATAGACCCCGCACTGATTGCCATTCTTGAGCGGATGCAGCAGGATCAGGCACGACAGGCACAGGAGACCGCTGCTAACTTCGCACAGTTCCAGGCTCGTCAGGACGAGTTCTAGAGGCAGCAGCAGCTTCTCCAGCAACAGCAGCAGCAGATGCATCACCAGCAGATACTCATGCAGCAGCAGCTTATGGGCTTTATATAGCATGTAGTGACAGCACTTGGAGCCCCACTGCCATAGCCTTCGCTCCAGCTTGCTCAGCCTGCCTCCACCACGATGACTCCAGCTATATAGCCCAGTGAGCTTCAGAGTCAGGGACAACCTCCAGCTCAGTTTGCCTCACCCACAGTTCAGGTGTCCCAATGGTTGTCTTCACCGGTGGTTGCCCCGCAGTTCACTCCATATCACACGGGTTTCTCACCAGAGCAGTCACCCTTGCTATTTGTGCCTGATACGTCAGTCTCTAGGAGTCTTGGAGCATCTTTTAGCGAGCTGACCGACATGCCTACACCACCTCATATGCATACTGCCGATCCTTCCACGGCAGCTCCAGCCGCAGTGACTACTCAGAGGCTCCCCTCGTCTATCGCCTCGTCAGATCCTACGACAGACATACTAGCAGCTTCATAGGCAGCACCAGCCCCAGCTCAGACCCAAACCGCTTCAGTGACACTTCCTGCCACAGAGGGTCAGTTAGTACAGAGCTCAGGGTCAGATGATGATGGTGCCTAGTTCCAGCTTGCTCCATGTACTTCAACGCCCGACTCATCCGCTGCAGCCCCGCCGACCGACCCTTAGGTTTTGGTGTTTGACACCAAAGGGGGAGAGGGTTCGAGTATGTAGACTCAGGGGGAGCGTGATCTAGGGGGAGCTAGTTATATAGTATTAGCTTATTATATACATTTGGAGTTTTATTTGTGTGATACTCTATTACTTATGCATTCGTGTGTTTACTTCCGTGCACATTATTATATCTATGTGATAGTGCTATCTACGTGATTGTGGTTTATGACATGTGTGCTCTCTACTTTACATTATGTATATGTCATATCACTTGTGTTATGCTCATTTGCCTTTGCTTCCGCGCTTATACTCTGATGCAAATGAGCTTTGTTACTTGTACTATGCTTAATTCATATTCTTTGAGTACATTGTGTTGGCTTGGGTCATATAAGCTTGACTAACACTTTTGTTCTTACCGACAAAAGCTTATATGAACCAAGCCCATCAAAAACCTCACTCTTTCACATGCTCGAGGTGGTATTGTCATCAATCACCAAAAAGGGGGAGATTGAAAGCATCTAGGCCCCTAGTTGGGTTTCGGTGATTAATGACAATACAAGATTACTATGACTAACGTGTGTTTTGCAGAGGCAATTAAGTTAGGTCATGGTAATGGAGATCGATTGGGCAATCAAAGTTGTCATGCCCCTACGATGGAAATCGTTTCGGTTTTCAAAGGATGGACGACAAGGTTAAGGATGACTAGTTCTAAGTGTCGATTAGAGTTGGAGTGACACTTAGAGTAGTTTAGGACTTTGTTTTTCCTTTGGCCGTACTATTAAGGGGGGTATGGACGGGTAGCTTGACCTAGTTGAGTCTAGTGAGTTAGGTGTGGTGCACACTTGTTGAAACTAGCTCTAGGTAGCTCCTATGAATGCCTAAGATCCTTTAGAGCAAACTTCATTCACATATGATCGAGAGTTGGAAGTGAATGGAGGGTCAAATGCTGACCGGACGCTAGCCCCGGTGTGACCGGACGCTGGCCATAGGGTCTGGTCAGTTCATTTGATCAGCTGACTATGTTCGGTGCGACCAGACATTGAAAGGCAGCGTCCGGTCGACTCCAGTAAGGTTCCAAAGAAGGGAATCTACGACCGGACGTGTCCGGTCAGTACTGACCGGACCCTAAGGGTTCAGCGTCCGGTTGAGTCCAGTAAGGTTCCAGTAAGGGTTTCATGCGACCGGACGCGTCCGGTCAGTGCTGACCGGACCCTGCCAGTGTTCGGTCAACTCATTTTTACTGGTTCACGGGTTGAACTGACCGGAGCGTCCGGTCAACATGATCGGTGCGTCCGGTCACCCCGCAGAAGCTCATAACGGTTTGTTTTTCAGGCTGCCTTATAAATAGAGGTTCCACTCGTGTGTGGAGTCACTTTTGCTCATTCCAACAGCTGAGAAACACTTTTCTAGGCACAAGGGGTTAATTGGGCTATCCGTAGGATTTGATTATTGCAAGAAAATTTAAAATTAGCCCAATTCACCCCCCTCTTGGGCATCTTGATCCTTTCACGGGCACCAAGCATGATCTAAACCACTTCTACCAGAAGCCGTCCGAGCTCCTCCGTAGCTACATTAGACGCTTTTCTGAGATGAGGAATTCTATTTCCAACATCATAGAAGCTGAGGTCATCACCGCCTTTGTCTGAGAACTCCATCACCGTAACCATCGCTCCAAGTTCAACCGCAAGCCACCCACGGGGATTGGCGAGATGATTACGATCACCAACTAGTATGCTGACGCCGAAGAAGCTAAAGTACGTTTCAATGAGGACGCGGGCACTAATAACCCAACTCGCCGCAGCGACGATCGCCCCGACGATCGACGCCACAATGATCGCCACTATGATGACCGCAGTCACCATCGGGATAGTGGTAGTGATTGGCCAGAAAGATCCAAGTCTGGTCAATATCGCCGCCACCAACCAGACCATATCATTGCCATTGTTGATGAACCTCACGCCAAGCGCAACTATGATGAGCAGTACAAGAAGATCCTCGATGGTCCGTGCCCTCTCCACAAGAACGTCAAGCATAAGATGAAGGACTGCCTCGGCTTGGCTAAGGAGTTCCAGGCCAAAAAGCCGGACGACGACAACAACAATGGAGCCAGAGGCCACCAACCATCTAGGGGCAACAACAATGCCATCTAGGATCACAACAAGGTGGTCACCACCATCTTTGAGGGCCTCGCCTCTGCCAAGAGCAGAAGAGAAAAGAAGCTCACCGCCCACTGGGTGCTCGTTGTCAACACGAAAGACGCCGTTGCCAACCCTAGCTATCGCCCCTAGTCCAAGGTCCCTATCACCTTTAGTAGGGCTGATCAGTGGGCAGACATTCTTTACACAGGGCATTTCCCCCTCGTCCTTAATGCGATCGTCTAGAAAGTGCTTTTTAGAAAAGTGCTCGTCGACGATGGGAGTGCTCTGAACATCCTCTTCATCGGAGCCCTAAAGGAGCTGGGCCTTGGGATAGGAGATCTCACACCCTCTGACTCCTCCTTCTGAGGCGTGGTACCTGGTAGGGCATCCAAACCGCTTGGAGAGATCACCCTACCAGTACAGTTCACCACGGCTAGCAACTACTATGTCAAACACATCAACTTCTACGTCGCCGACTTCAACACCGCCTACCACACCATACTTGGTTGGACAGCTCTAGCCAAGTTCATGGCCATACCGCACTATGCCTATTTGGTGCTAAAGATGCCTTCGCCTGCAGGAGTCCTGGCCCTATAGGCCAACCTCTCCATCGCCTACGCCTGCGAGATAGAGAGTCTTGCCCTCACCGAAGCCACCGACCTCTCCATTCAGATGATCAGTGTGGTCACCGACGCCAAGACGATGCCCGCCGATGACCTGGAGATCCCATCGCTGGAGCATCCTCATGCCTTTGCCAAATCCAAAGAAACCAAGGAGGTCAGCCTCAGCCTCGATGACCCCTCCAAGACCATGAAGTTTTGGTCTCACCTCGACCCCAAATTAGAAAGCGCGCTCATCACCTTCCTACGTGCCAACGCCGATGTGTTTGCTTAGAAACCAGTAGACATGCTGGGGGTACCATGGGAGAAAATCGAGCACTCCTTGAATGTCTCGTCGACCGCCAAACTGATCAAGCAGAAACTCCAACAATTCGCTCTAGACAAGGAGGCTATTAGGGTAGAAATAAAATGGCTCCTAGCTGCCGGATTTATAAAATAAGTGTATCATCTTGAGTGGTTAGCAAACCATATTCTCATTCAAAAAAAGAATAAAGAATGTGCGTTGATTACACCGATATTAACAAACACTACCCTAAAGACCCCTTCGGTTTGCCTCGAATAGACAAGGTTGTAGACTCCATCGCCGGCTACGAACTGCTCTCCTTACTCGACTGTTAATCTGGCTATCATCAGATATCCCAGAAGGAAGATGACCAGATCAAGACATCATTCATCACGCCCTTTGGTGCATATTGCTATACCACCATATCCTTCGGACTCAAGAACGCCGGTGCAACCTACCAAAGGGCCATCCAGATGTGCCTTAATCAATAGATAGGCCGCAACATCGAAGCTTATATCAACGATGTGGTCGTCAAGTCCAAGACCGCCGATAATCTTATCGCCGACCTTGAAGAAACGCTCGCCAACTTGAAAAGGTACAGATGGAAGTTGAACCCCTCAAAGTGCATCTTTGGAGTTCCATCCGGCATACTCCTGGGCTACATCATCAGCGCCCATGGTATCGAACCTAACCCCAACAAGGTCTCCGCCATCACCAACATGAAATGTCCGACCTACGTAAAGGACATACAGAAGCTTACAGGCTACATGGCTGCTCTCAGCCACTTTATATCGTGCCTTGGCGAAAAGGGACTACCGTTCTTCAAACTTCTCAAGGCTTCCAAGCCCTTCTCCTGGTCAGATGAGGTAGATACAGCTTTTGAGCAGCTCAAGTTGTTTCTAACAAAGCCTCCGATCATGACGGTGCCTTAGCCTGACGAAACACTACTGGTCTACATAGCCGCCACTTTTCATGTCATTAGCACAGCTATCATCGTCGAACGTGAGGAGACTGGGCACGCCTATAAGGTGCAATGTCCGATCTACTTCATCAGCGAGGTCCTTAACAAGCCCAAAACTCGTTATCCTCAAGTTCAGAAACTGCTATATGCTATTCTAATCATGTCACGCAAGCTCCGCCACTACTTCGAGTATTACAAGATCGTCGTGGCCATCGAGTTCCCTCTAGGGGACATTCTCTGCAACAAAGAGGCCAATGGCCGCATCATCAAGTGGGCTATCGAGCTCGACACTTACTCCATCGAATTCAGAAGCTGGCCTACCATCAAGTCATAGGCGCTCACTGATTTCGTCGCTGAGTGGACTGAGATCCAAGAGCCCATCGCCGCTACTTGCCCCGAGCACTGGGTGATGTACTTCGACGGCGCCCTTAACATCAACGGTGCTGGTGCTGGCATTCTGTTCATTACGCCGACCAAGGATAAACTCTGATACGTTCTCCGAATACATTTTTCGGCCTCCAACAACGCCGCCAAATATGAAGCGTGTATCCATGGACTCCGTATAGCCATTGAGCTCGGCGTCAAACGCCTCATGGTATATGGGGACTCCACGCTGGTCATCAACCAGCTCAATAAAGACTGGTCCTACTCTAGTGAGAAGATGGACGCATATTGCGCCGATATCAGGAAACTTGAAGGGAAGTTCTACGGTATCGAGTACCACCATGTGGTACAAGATCAAAATCAGCTCGCCGACCACCTATCTAACATAGGCTCTTCTCGCACCATGATTCCGCCTAGGGTTTTCATTAAATACCTCTTTATGTCATCCATTAAGGAAGAGAAGGAAGTGCAAGAGATTCCCCCCACCGAGCAGCTGGTACTTATAGTACCTTCGCCGGCCGCCGATTGGAGGGAACAGTTCATCAAGTACCTCACCCACGCCGATGTACCCGCCGACAAGATCAGGACCGAACACCTAATCGATCGAAGCAAGCATTACGTACTGGTGGACAAGAACTTGATGAGGAAAAGTGCCAAGAAAGGAATACTATAGAAATACATCACCTAAGAAGGAGTGAAACTACTTCTCGAAATTCACTTTGGTTCTTGCGGCAACCACGTGGCCTCGAGCAACCTAATTGGCAAAGCTTTTCAAGCTAGTTTTTATGGGCCCACAGCCATCACCGACGCTGAAGACCTCGTCCGATATTATGAAGGATGCCAATTTTTCACCAAGCAAATACATGTGCCAGCACAAGAACTGTAGACTATCCTAGCTTTCTGGCCTTTTGTATGCTGGGGACTGAATATGATCGGGCCCTTCAAGCCAGCACCAGGTGGTTTTCGGTACGTGTACGTCACCATTGATAAGTTCACCAAGTGGATCGAATACAAACCGTTTGTTTCGGCTACTGCTAAGAAGGCAGTCGAGCTCTTCGAAGATATCATCCACAGATTTGGTCTCCCAAATAGCATCATCACCGACCTCAGAACTATATTCACTGGTCACCATTTTTGGGACTTCTACGAAGACCGATGCATCTCCGCCGAATACATATCTGTTGCCCATCCTAAAGCTAATGACCAGGTCGAACGGGCAAATGGTATGATTCTTGATGCACTCAAGAAGAGGCTATATCAGAAAGAAGAAAGCATCCGAGTAGATGGCTCAAAGAGCTACCAGCTATGGTCTGGGGACTGCGCACTCAAGCCAGTCGCAGCACCGGTGTGTCTCCATATTTCTTGGTCTATGGCTCCGAGGCCATACTTCCAGCGGACATTGCCTTCTGAGCACCTAGGGTGGAAAATTATAATGAAGAGCAAGCCATAGCTGTTCGGATAGATGACATTGACAGGGCCAAGGAAGAACGCCTGATCACATGCATCTGCATAGCCAAATATCTAGAAGGCTTGCGGAGATACTACAACCACAACATCAAAGGTCGTTCATTTGCTGTCGGCAACCTCGTTCTCCGTAGAAACCAGAAAGGCAAAGGGATGCACAAGCTCTCCACCCCCTAGGAAGGGCCCTACGTGGTCAAAGAGGTTACCCGACCAGGGTCTTACCGACTATGCGACTTGGACGGAATCGATATCCCCAATTTGTGGCACATCGAGCACCTTAAATGTTTCTATCCTAAAAACGCTCCAGATATGTACTCTCCACTTCATGATGAATGAAGTTTTGGTCGTCATAACTTGTCTCCATTATTTCTCCATTACGGTTTAATCTCCATTTACGGTCGGCAGCTCTAAGCTACTACTTAACAAACTCCAATACGTGATCTCCATAAACGCTCCACCACGTTTCTCCATATCTCCAAGATATTTCGCCGACCACCGAGCAACACATGTTCTGCTCTATTCTCTATGGAGAAGACCCGGTCTCCGATCTCTCCCTACATGTGCTACGGGCTCCGCGCTCTGCGTTATGGGTGGTCGACTACAGTTCCTTGGTCATGCCTATTCCTCCTACACGTGCATGGGCTCTGCGCTCGATGTTATGGACTATGGGCTAGCCAAGGCCAAGAGTCCAATAAAGTACTAACTGCTCGGACGCCACTTATACTATGTATATCTCCACATTATTTTGCCACCGCCGAGCAGCACACGTTCTGCTCTGTTCTCTATGGAGAAGACCTAGTCTCTGATCTCTCCCTACACGTGCTATGGGCTCCACGCTCTACGTTATGGGTGGTCGACTGTGGTTCCTTGGTCACGCCTGTTCCTCCTACACGTGCACGAGCTCCGCGCTTGATGTTATGGACTATGGGCTAGCCAAGGCTAAGAGTTCAGTAACGAACTAACTTCTCGAACGCTACTTATACTACGTATAATTGCGTTAGGGTTAACACTAACGATTTTTTCACCGTAATACTAGCAAACTGCATAAACATGCACATGTCACTTTACAACATTTATACATAAATGTCTATCTGCGCCCTTGCGCGTTTTAACTACTCTCTCCAGTTATTATAGAATTTTTTCCAAGCAGGTCATTGGGTGTCGTCATCACCATCCATCTCGCTGAACAGGTCGACGTCGCTGGCTAGTTTCTTTGCCGCGTCTTCCACCTCATCTTCCAGCTGCTGATGCTCCGTCGCACCCATCCCTCTGGCGAATCTGACCCCTATCGCTTGAAGGTCAATGGTAGGGTAGTGGGACCGGACCACCGCTAGGGCGTGTGTAACGACGGTGATAGGGGCATCACGGTTGAAGCTTATGAAGTTCTCCCACACCGCCTTGCACCTATCGATAATGGTGTCTAGATGCGGCGGCCTGCCGTCGGGTTGAGGAGCCACCTCCAGGTCAACGCAGTCGAGCACCGGCTTGACTTCGACAACTATGGCATCGAGCTTGCCTCTCTGGGTTCTGGCCTCCTGTTCTAGCACATTGAACTATGCCTTGGTCCTCCGATGGTACTCTACAAGCATCACAAGGATCTATCAATCAAAGAAATTACTCCAACAGTAACTCCGACCATGAAGTACTCACATTTCAGCTCCTCGGCCAGCTTCTCTGCTCGCCCAGTTGCTTTCTTCTCCTCCTCCTGGAGTTGCCCGATGGTTTGGCATAGATGGCTGAGCTCGACATCTTGCTCTACAAGCACAACAGTCATCAGCAACAATATGTTTGCTCAACAATGCAAAGCAAAATCACCGATACACCATACCTTTTCTCTGCTCAGAGACGTTTCTGAGCTGCTCGGACTTCCGCTCTAGCTACTCGAAAACACTCATCAGCCGCTCGGAGACGGTGGCCAGCTGCTCGGACACAGTCACCAACTGCTCAGACAGAACCGCCTTTTGGTATTTCAGGTCCCGTGCTTGAGACTCAGCAAGATCTCGCTCACGCTGGGCCCTCTGAATGTTTTTCTCCCTAACCTTCATCGCCTCCTTTAGTTTTGCATTTTCTTCGATGAGGGGCTCCATCCTTTTGATCAGCTGTCACGTTGTTCGGCAGTCCAAGCTATCCCCTGTAAAAGCACCAATACTATGAAGACCTTCAATCTCCAACATTAAAGATGAACACTGAAGACACAATGCTATCCTTTATCTGCTTCATCGCCGTTGATAGGGTGGACTCCAGCCTCCTGAGCTCCCTGGTAGTATTGTCCTCCTCAATGACCACCACTTCGTCGCCTCGCTTACGGAGGATTCGGATAGCTTGGGGTCATGATTCCCCACGTCTGATCTCTTCCACCTCGTCCTCCTCCTCCACAGCTAGAGGCACCACCAAGGGACTCGGTGGCCAGACAGCATGTCCGACCACGCCCTCCGATGCCGGAGGGAGCGCCATCTGCTCCTCGGGCACCACTAGATTATCTGCTATAGACTCCGGCGTGGTGTCAGCAACTCCAGTGTCTGCCTCAGAAGACCCGACGGCTACCGCCATTGCCCCGGGCTCCGCCGCCGACCCGTCCACCGTCGGCGCCAACCGTTCACCTCCCCCAAGTCCACCAGTAGGGGCGCTTGACTCCTTCGTATGCTGTCGAGCACCCGGGGACTCCGAGATGGGATCTGTCGGCGTCACCTCTGCGCCGGGACCAGCCCTCAGCTGCTTGCCGGTCTGGGTGGACGGATTAAATTCCTCCGTACACCTCGCTCTGCATCAAAGTAGCTCGTCAATCGCTGAAAGAGATAAGGATATGATAGTAAAATAACAAAAAGGTAAGGATGCTTACGTATAGGCCTACCGGTACACTTTTTTGAAGCGGCGCTGCCTACCCGAGCCCCTAGGCGTAGCCTTGGGGTCGAGTCCTGTGCTCTGGGTTGGAGGTCTTGCGGTCTCCGCTGTTGGCCTCTCCTCGCCTGCCGCTCTAGGACTCCCCTCACCTGCTACTTGGGGACTCCCTTCGCCCACTGCTCGGGGACTCCATCCCCTCTCTTCGATCGCTCCTCCACGCACGTGTTGCGCGGAGGCGCTTCAGTGCTCGGAGGAGGAGCTACTGGAGCCCCATCGTCATCCAACCACTCAGACATTACCGCACTCTGTGTCCAAGTGGTGTGATCATCGCCAAGCAAGATGTCGCCCAGCTTGCGGGGGGCGGCACCCACTGTCTTCCTCTTCTTCTGGGCTGGCTCATCTATCGCTGCCCTCTTCCCCTAGAATTTCTCCAAAATCAGGGGAGGACTCTCCATCTGACCAGCGTCTATGCCTTCGAATTCTGACGAGGCGCTGATGGCTCCTTCCTCAGGCTGAGCTGGTGGCCGGGCGTCTACCACCTATGACCAGTCACCCCTCGACACGCCCAAGAAGTACACCGCTTGTTCCTACGAATGGATCTTTCCACAAGTGAATTAGCACACTGCTCGACAGCGCTATAGGATAAAAAGGATCATGAACAAACAATTGACACTTTTACCTGAGGAGGCGGGTTCATGCAGTTAAAGGCCCTCGTCTGCCCTGACACACTGAACGAGGCATTTAGAGCAAAAAGTCATGCGGCCTGCTCTAGCACGTCATCTTTTGTCAGCTTCTCCGACCTCTCCTGTGTACCGTCGGTGTCCCCCTTGAAGTTAAAACCCACGTGGGCCCTCTCCTTGTAGGGCTGGACGTGGCGCACTATGAAGCTCACCGCCACCAACCCGTCATTCGTCTTCATGCCCTTAATTAGGTTGAGGAGCTCCCTCACCTGCTCCATGTCAGCGCTGCTTGGCCTCTCTGACCAGCTCCTTTGGTTCTCCGACATGTGGTCGACATCGCAGCAGATGGCGGGATGGCTCTGTTTCATGTAGAACCACTTGGTGTTCCACCCCTTCAGCAAGTTGTTCAGTGGTACAGTGATGTACTCGCCCACCATTCCATCACGGAGTTGAAGATAAACACCGCCGACCACCTTCGAACCACTGCCATCCTTCGTCTTCAGCCGAATAGATGACGGAAGAGGTTGAAGTGGGGAAGAACTCTGAGATATGCCTCATAGAAGTGAATGGAAATCAAGATAGTGTATGGGTGGAGATTGGACAGACTCGCTCTCTAGAACTCCAATAGGTCCCTCAAGAAAGGATGAACGGGGAATCCTAACCCACGCAAGAAATAATCCTCAAAGATAACTACTTCGTCAGTATGCGGCATCGGGAAGGGCTCACCGCTGGCTGGCCACCATCCGGCAGTGACACGGTCAGAAAGGACACCCGCCTCCACCATTCTGTTGATCTCCGCCCCCCATGTTCGATGGCACCCACTAGTTGTCGCAGCTGGCTCCGACAGTCGCCTTCTTTGGGTTTCCAGCACCCCTCTTCGGCGCCATCTCTCAGATCTAGTTTGGGATTGGTGATGGAAGCGCGTGAGAATACGAATCTAGAAGTGCGAGGGCTGAGGAGGAAGATGAAATGGCATAGTGGCAAAGGTGGAGCGCAGGGTGCGGCGGTGTAGTTATAAAGCACTCCCCCACCTTCCACATTTGAGGGTTTTTGGGAAACCGCTCCTCGATTTACACCTCTCCGCATTCTCTAAAATAGCATGGTGGGCTGTTACCTGGGCTTTCGCGCAACTGCAGCCCGTATCGCCCATTTATCACTGCAAGTTGTTACTGCTCACCGAATATTCATCGACTTCTTTGCCATCTGTTACGGCTCAGTAATTACAACTGTACAACCGTTACTTTGGTTTTTTCTCCATGATTTGTTTTCTCCACGATTTCCACTTGTGGCTCGGGGACTGCCTCCTCAACACGACTTGGCTCCTCACCGCACTAGGGACTTTCTTCTGTTGACTGTTGTTTCTGATCCTGGCACCACGTGACCACGTCACCTACTATTAGGCTCGGGGACTAAGTGGGCACACTTCACCTTGCGGTGAATGTGCTTTTCTCATTTTGGGGCTACACCCAGGGACTAGCTACCTGCTCGGCTGGTCTTGTGCTTTTTTTTACTTTGGACCCTGGCACCACGTGACTGCGTCACCTACTGTCAGGTTCGGGGACTAAGTGGGCACACTTCACCTTGCGGTGAGTGTGTTTGCTTTCATCTGGAAGACTCCGCGCCTCTTGAAACTGAAGAAGACTATCTCCCTTTCTCGTGGTCGGACTCTAAGTGGGCACACTTGGTCTACTGCGAGGAAATTTTTTATTCTAAACTTAAGCTCCTTACACCCTTATGGCAAGCCATACTTGGGTTACACTGCTCGTCGACGGTTCACACTACTTGGCGACGGTTCACGATGCTCGACAACGGTTCACACTACTCGATGACAGTTCACGCTGCTCGGCGACGGTTCACACTGCTCGGCGATGGCTCACAACTGCTCGACAACTCATCACGGTGGTCGGACCGTGCGTTTGACTGCTCGGCTTTGTTCGTACCTACTCGGACAAGCTTAAGACGGCGTTGCACAACGGATATAAGGCGCTCGGGGACTAGCTATGGGGGGTATAACCCTAGATACCCATGGTGGACCACATGGGTTGCGCCCCCAGGGGCGGCCCAGCCCACAAGATGAAGTCTTGCGGGGCACGATGCTGCTCGGCGCCTCCCGCAAGACACCGGAAAGATATTATGAAGATACTACAATATCTGTTAGGATACGTATGATCCCATGATTCCTATAATCTGTTATTACTTTCTGATTATCTCCTAGATCTAATCGATTTGTAACCCTACCTCCGGAACTATATAAGGCGGGCAGGGACCCCCTCAAAACACGTGTAATATCATACGATAGCCAATATAATCCAACAAACCACAGGAGTAGGGTATTACGTCATACTAACGGCCTGAACCTGTCTAACTCGTGTCTCTGTTGTCTTCTTGTTCTCGATTACACGCATCTCTGCCGATCAATCTATCTTCATCGGATACCCCTCGGAGGACTACCGATAATATTCTGTCGACAGCGCCGGCGCCGGCTATCTGCAGCGACCGCGACCTACGGCGGTGGCGGCGGCGGATCTGTGATTTATCCTTCCATATAAAAAAATTGTTTCTTGTGATCTGTGATCTGTGGATCGGTGATCTTGTGATTGTGTGAAGGTAGAAGAAGACTGGAGATAGAAGAAGGGTGGAGGCTGTTGGATCTTAATCTTATGGTGCAAAAAAAATTCATGTGTTGGAATTACATAAAACATATGGTTGTGAAGTAGATGTACTCTTTTTTTCTTAATACTTATTGCGTTTCATGATCGATGGAGTTACATACTTTAGCTGCATGCGCTGTAACACTGACATCGTCTATGAAGACTAACACAAGTCAATCCAACGTCACAACTGATGGGGTATTTTTTTTTCCTGTAATCTCATTACAATACTAGAAAAGATTAACAAGGCGGTGAACTTTGATTTTCCTAGGCAGGCAAGCTGGGCGGCCGCCTCCGTTAATCGGTGGCCCGACCGAGTGCCCGTCTCGATTAAAGATTAACGGATGCGGACTGCTTTAGACGATCGCCTCCGTTAATCATTTATTAAAGGCAACCGCCTCCGTTAAGCTATTTACTGAGACGGTAAAAAATGTCTTCCTCCCAAAATAGATTTACGGAGGCAGTCAAATATGTCCACCTTGGTAAATCATTTACAGAGGTGGGCATTTATAAGGTGTCCGCCTCCAAAAATCAAACCAGCTCAGCGCTCGGTCCCGGGCCCACCTACCCCATGCCTCTTTTGCCGTGCACCTAGAGCCCAATGCCCGTGCCCCTCATTTCCTGTCCGCGGTTTGATAAAACCGCTGGCTCCGCCTCTTGTTTCACGAAACCAACAACACGTGGCGCGAGATCAGTGGCCACACCCCTCGCTGTAACACACCGGGCCACATAGATCACAGCACACCGACTGCACCATGGGAACCGCGTCGTCCGTTCTATGTGAGCGCACGCGCGGATCGTTGACGTGGACCTATGGATGGCCCAATCTGAGGCCACGTGGAGTCGTCTCCACCGTCAATGCATTTGTGCTTCTTCACTGAGAATAACATGCGGACCCTACGTGACGTCAGCGCTAGCTCCCTCCCTCCGTTCCTATCCACCCAACTAGAGAAATATCTCCCCCATCTCTGTCTCTGTCCTCTCTCTCGTGTCTCCCTTAGCGCCCAAGCGGCCCCCTTCTCCCTCAGCGCTGGCTCCCTCCACCTCCACCGCGCTCCCTCTAGCTCCACCTCCACCTCCACCTCTGGTGCCGCCCTCCACCTCCACCTCCTGCCGGCCCTTCCACCTCCACCCACACCTCTAGCGGCGCCCTCCACCTCCACCTCTGGCCGGCCCCCTCCACCTCCACCACGCTCCCTCCGGCCGACTCCCTCCACCTCCACCTTCGGCGGCGCCCTCCACCTCCGGCGGCGCAGTGTGCGGGACCTAGCTAGATCCAAGGAGACAGTGAGCGGGGTCCCAGTGGCGCTTCTTCTCAGTGCAAGCAGATCCGGCAGCGGGCGTCTCTTCCGTCAACGGCATGGCGGCAGCAGCGGACGCCTCTTTCGGCAAACGGCACAGCGAGCGGCGGGTCTCAGATCCGGCTGTCGTGGCTCGGATCCGGCGAGGAGCGCCTAGATCTGGCGAGCAGCGGCGGCGGCGCGTCGATGGGCTCAGCGGGCCTCGTGGATGGGATCGCCGGGCTCGTCAATGGGTTTTTTTATTCTATTAACGCATGTGGGCCTTTTGACCGTCTCCGTTAATAGACATTAACGGAGGTGGGCTTACTAGGATGTCCGCCTCCATTAATACGTTAACCGAGATAGGCAATTAAAGCAACCGTCTCTGTAGATCTGCATTATCGTAGACCTTTGGATGGAGGCGGTTGTGTTGCCCATCTCCGTTAAGTGAAAAGGCCCGCCTCCAAATAAAATTTTCCGTAGTAGTGTTACTACACAGCTGACAAATCGTTAGCAATAATATACGAACATTTTTCAAGACTTTACTCCTCTCCCTAGATACACATATGACCCAGCCAGCCAACTCATGAGCGGCTTTATTACATTCTCGACCTTTAAACACATGTGACCCAGCCAGCCAACTAACGGTGTATTCTATAGTACCATACACCAAGTCGTGTACGTAGCCTGTAGTCTTTTAACCAATCAAACGTACTTGCAGAAACCGCTGGGGTTCCTCATCATCGATCCCCTGGGCGAGGACCGGGCGCTCTCCTCGACCTACGGCGTGCCGTGCCGCCGACGGGGCAGAAGAAACGCGCGCCGATTCGTCCCCGGTGCGACTCCCCGGAGACCAAATCAGCCTGAAAAACGCCTACTTCATCGAACAGTTGAACTGATCGATGGTCCGACCCCGTCCAAAGTTTCCACTTGATGGCCATACAAGTATCCCATCAGTAGGCAATTGCAATTAGCTGATGGGATCATGGGAAAAAGTCGTTTACGCATCAAATCACACTGGCAACCAAGCCGTCCCCTGTTTCAGAGCGATAGAGTGCACGCATCAATGCATGTGTGTACCAATTGCCAAAGAAGGATAACGATTGGGTGCACTGACACTATTGAGTTGTATGCATGACATCTTCCTCTCTGAATCCAACGGGAAAACAAAAAGGTTGTTATGACATCGTCGTCTTGTGAACTGGTTTTCCCCAAAGGAGAAAGGAGCGAAATCTGACTCCCGTTTTCCTTCCGATCCGATCGAGCGGCCTTTTATTTTCCAGCAGAACGTTGGAGCAAGCACTACGGGAGTACATACAGACTGTGTAAAAAGTTACGGCTCGTTCCAACTGCTCCACCACTAATCTGGATGATTATTGTCAGCGATAGAATTGGCCTTTAGTTAGTCCACCGGATAAATAACAACGTGAGGAAACGGTCTAAAGTTCTTGCTATCTGACAGTGTGAGCATAATCATAGAAATAACGGCCTGATCTTTAGCCCCTGTAGTCAAAAAATAAATCAATCATTTTTTTCCAAGTGTTTTGAGGTGCCATCAACATCTATCTAGCTAGTTAATGTTCACCACTGAATTAACTTAGAAATTAACTGACCAAGTGATTCCTCGGCACCTTCAAGACTTCGTAGAGCTGGAAACTCAAGCTTTTTAACTTTTGAACTGAAGCTTGCAATTTGAAACACAATTTCCTGTGCGATGTTTGCAAATTTCAACTCAGCAGAGTAGGAAACTGATCCACAAGCTACGTAGTAAGCTTCACAGCAACGGAACCATACTAGTGTTTCAGGCTTTGCAGTTTCCAACCAAATGCCATTCCTGGACTTTTTGATTTAAAAAAAAAATAAACACCAAGTTCTTAATCTAGTAGACTCTAGTCGTCAGTGACAATAATCTATTTTTTCCTTAAAAACTTGCCAATATGCCTATTTGAAAGATAGTTTAAAGTAACTACCTAAATTTATATCTGCATTATCCTAATTATGAAAAGTTATAAAAAGTAATCACTAAATGTTTATTTAAATTATCTATATAATAAGCCATCCTAAAAAATAATTTGAAGTAATTCTCTAAATTTGCCTCTAAGTTACCATTGTGGAAGATAGCCCAACTAAACACATTCCAATTTGATAATGATTACATAATACTACTACCCTATCTCAGAAAGAATGTCATTCTAGCTTTATTCAAGTCGAACCATTTTAAATTTAACAAAAAATATATACAAAATATCGATATGATAATAAATATCAGTACATTAAGTTTTGGTCTCATAAATACTGATATTTTTCTCTATGAACTTAGTAAAATAAAGGATACTTTGCTTTTTTTATCAAACTACAATGATATTCTTTGTAGGGCAAAGCTAGTATATGACAATTATGCTAAAAATGTGGACAAACGAGAGAATATAGTAACGATTATCTGGGCTCTAAATCTTTCCGTGAATGTTTAGGCTCCGTTCACTTGGAGGAATTCTGGAGGAATCTGGATGAATCTGTGAGAGAAAAACACTGTTCCGGATGAAAAAAGAAGCGGATCGAAGCCGGATTTAAGGGCACGCGAACAAGACCTTAATCTTATACCTCTTATTAAAAACTATTAAACCCCATAGATCGTAGAACACGCGTTGAGGCCAAACAATAAAGTACGCGTGATATAGTCACAGAGAGAACCAAAGTTTTGGCATATGGAATGGATATGTCATGTTCACATCATTGGGCGTCACAACCAACGGAGCTTTTTGTTATGATGAAAATCATATGATATGGTATCTCGTATCACAGGAAACACATGCTCACATCCGTTCCCGTTCCCATATACTTTAAGCCGACACTGGACTGCAGAGGGTACGAAAGTACGCTAGCACAACGTACAAAAGAAACCCAGGAATAAGAACCGACGACAGAAGCAACGCCGAATCACGTACGCGATCCAAGCAAACTGCTCAAAAAAATGAACGAATTCAAAGCGTAGCCTTTAAACTATTCCCATCCCCTGTTCCTTGTGTCACGCTCGGGCCGAAAAAACTGGGAAGCTCCCTGCTTTGACCACGTTTGGTTTTGCCCTTTTCAGCGGGCCCCGTCCGCTCTCGTCGCGGCACCGCCTCACCGGGGGCCATATAAATAGCCCAGCCCGCCCCCCCCCCGTCCCAGTCCACACAGCAGAGGTAGCCACAGCCCGAGCTCACACAGCAAGCTCCCCAGCTCGGTCTTCTCGCCAGGACCCGGCAAGCAAGGCCGCGCGCGAACGGACGGACGTTAATCGTCGGCAGATCGAGACGACATGGGGCGCGCGCCGTGCTGCGAGAAGATGGGGCTGAAGAGGGGTCCGTGGACGCCCGAGGAGGACAGGGTCCTGGTGGCGCACATCGAGCGCCACGGCCACAGCAACTGGCGCGCGCTGCCCAAGCAGGCGGGCCTGCTCCGCTGCGGCAAGAGCTGCCGCCTCCGCTGGATCAACTACCTGCGCCCGGACATCAAGCGCGGCAACTTCAGCCGGGAAGAGGAGGACGCCATCATCCAGCTCCACCAAATGCTCGGCAACAGGTGCTTATCTATCTTGATGCCCCAATCAGCCACTTGTTGTCTCGTGAATTACGGCGAGAAATCAAAGAGCATAAGCACTAAACAGCTCATTTGTGTGTGATTTTCAGATGGTCGGCAATTGCTGCCAGGCTGCCGGGGAGGACGGACAACGAGATCAAGAACGTCTGGCACACTCACCTCAAGAAGCACCTCGAGCCTACAAAGCCAGCCAGCCAGGCGCCCAAGCGCAAGCTCAAGAAGCAGCTGCAGCAGCAGCAGCCGGAGGCCGTGCCGACGACGCTCGAGGGCCCGACCACCGGCGACGTAGTGCCGGTGTCGCCGGAGCAGTCACTGTCCACGTCGACCACCAGCACCACCACTGACTACTCGGCGGCGGCCTCGTCGATGGAGAACGCGGACAGCTTCACCATCTCGGAGGAGGACTACCAGATTGACGACAGCTTCTGGTCCGAGACGCTGGCGATGACGGTGGACAGCTCCGACGACTCCGGGATGCAGGCAGAGGGCAGCACCTTCGGCGCGTCGTCGTCGGCGCCGTCGACCAACGAGGACGACGACATGGACTTCTGGCTCAAGCTGTTCATGCAGGCCAGCGACATGCAGAATTTGCCCCAGATTTAGGCAGGAAACGAACCTCGCCTAGGTGGTGGTTTCCTCTCGATCGACCGGCTGATGATATTCTTGGCCTCACAATTCTTTTAATCTTTGTTGTGGATGGATGTATATCTGACTGAAAACTTGTGCAGCGGAAAATAATTATGCTTCATCATGGCGGTGTTCACTTGTGTCCCTTTTCTGCTGTCACCTGTGCAGCTGTGCTTTCGCCGCAACCTTTATCCAGAGGGCCCCGGCTACATGACCACAAGTCCATAACCACCCAGCTCCGATCCCCCTTTGCTCTCTCTGTCCCTCGTCCATTTTTGCTGTCGAGACTAGGGTATATGTAGCAGCCGTCTCCGAGTCTCCATTCTCCAAGTAGCCGTGCCTCGAGCATGGCCGACATGCGCCATGCGGAGGCGGCCCTGCGCGTCTCCTCAGAGCCGACGGCCGCAGCCAGAGCAAGTTGAGGAACTCTCCAACCGCTGTTTCTCTACCTCTGAGACTCATGGCCCACAGGCCACGGCCTCATGTAATCAAAAAGCTTGTCTTAAAAGACAATTATAACAATTGATGAATGTTTTCACAATAAAATAAAATAAAATAAAATGTTTACTGGCTTTGAATGTCTGCGAAACCTCATGCTAATAAGCCGACTGAAGCTGATTTGTTGTGAGAGAAAAATAATGTACTATGACTGATAAGCCAAGCTGATAAGTTTAAGCGAATGGGGTGTTATCATTGGCAAACTGCTATTTTTGCGGTTTCCCTGGCTCTAGTTTTCGTGAACTGCAGTAAGAAGTTAGGGATGTGCTAAACGGAGTCTAAATGCGGTACATAAATTCAATCTTGTATTCTTGTGGGAGCCCAGCTTGCATTATTAGATGCACATACGCAAAGCTTCCACTTTCTCATTTTCCTATGAAATAAGGAGATCTTGAGGAAGAATGTTATACTCTCTTCCTTTTTGTGCCTATGACTCTGTTTTCTTCCTTCCAAATTTACATATTTTGAAGTCCATAATCCGTAAATCACTAGTTTCTACTCTAATTTGGTTTAGATTTTTTTGGGTTGCCCTTCTGGAAATGCCAACGCACGCAACAATATATGCTCAAGACACCAATTCAGAAGTTGTTCAGCAAATCTTAATGTATGTTTGTATTGGCCCTTTTTTTCCAAAATGCTAAGCATATTATTCGATCCAAAATAACGAATGCGAGTTGCTTTATAAATATACTTTCAATTATATCATTAGAATTACATAGAAAATAATATTTTACTTTCCAGCTCGGCTATTTTGGCATGTTATACGCAAGCAGCACTAGCAACCTACAAAGCTAAGCTTTTTTTTCGCAAACGCGCAGGAGCCCTGCTAAACGTGCCCATAGTTATATAGTCGCTTTAACCATTTAGACTTAAGCAAAAAAAAAATGACAATAAGATCACGCTGGTTCACTTCAGTTTATAGCTCCAGATTCAGGGCTCTTACGGTGGCCCAGCTTCACTCGTATGCACCGCCCGGCTGGGCCTCAGTCACCGTGCTGAATGGGAGAGTGTTAATCCGTGAGGGCCCGCGGGCTTGCCGGCTGTCCCTCGGACTCTTTGGCCCAGTAGCCCACTACTGTATTTCGCACCCAGTGGAACTGGGCCTAACCAAGCCCTTTCGTCGCAAGCACAAGAGTGCCGTTGTCCGTCCTTTCAGCCCGCCGCCCGCCCATCCCCACAAGGCTGCTGGCCCAGGTTCTTTTTCCTCCCCTCCGAGCCTTTCCCATCCCAAGGTCGAATCGGCAGAAAAAGGCTAGGCGGCTGGGCCAATCTTGGTCTTTGCTACATTCCTAGTCGTCGTCGTCCTCGTTTTTTTTTCCCTTCTTCTTTTCCTACAGCGACCTGGACGTGGAGGCTAGGCGGCGGCTGGGCCATTCTTGGTCTTGTTTTCTTTTTCTTCTTGTCCAAAGTTGCTGTAGCTCAAGACACTGACACGTCAGACAGCGGGGACGTTTCGGCGTCTGACGGAGCACCGAGGGCCCACGTGTGCCTTAAAAGCTTCTCAGCGTTTTTCTCTCACAACAAATCTGTCGAAATAGTGTTTTGGCTTATTTTTTCAAACGGGCCAAAGAAACCGTCACCGCCTGACAATCCCATCCACTATAATTTGGAATTTTGATGATGCTTTCAAACGATTGTTTGTCTTATCTTTTTCTTGAAAAAAGGCAAATGGTTGCTTTGTTGATCGATGGTAAAACGGGCTTTACGATGGCCATGGTTTCAGGATAAGTGTTGTTTTGTTTGCCTATAGTGTCCAGACGGCGACAATGACACGGGTGAAGTGCCGGTGAAGCTTCCTTCATTTTTCTACCCTAGAAACCTATTTTGACATGCCAGTAAAACTAGTCTAGGGCTGCACAACTTCTCGGGCGCCTGTATTCTACAGGTCGAATTCACCGCTGGTTTGCACGTCCGATTCAGACTCTCTGAATTTCTGATTAAAAACCTGAAGGGGTCATAGTCAAAACGTTTTCGAAGAAGCAGCCGGGGCGCATGCAGTAGAGCACAGACATGCGGGTGGAATAAAGTGGTGGATCAAGTCTGATAGCATCATGGATGTTCAGACAGTAACTGAGACCTCCGTGCTTGCCCCTCTACCTACTCTGCAGTTGACTAGGCGCTGGGATAAATAAGCTGAATTCCATAGTTGTTTATACGGAACAGCTAAAAAACCATTTTAAGAATCATCTGCTACTGGTACCCATGGCGGCTATTTTTTTTCTGTTTCATACAAGGCGCTACTCTTTTTTTTTTTCTCTCTCTCCGTTTCAAATTATAATTCGTTTGACTTTCTGATCCCACATTTGACCGCTTGTCTTATTCAAAAAATTTATGCAAACATAGTCAAATTTAAGTCATTCTTGAAGAACTTTTTGTTAATAAAGCAAGCCGCAACAAAAGAAGTGATATTTAGCACAAATTTTTGAATAAGATGAGTGGTCAAACTTAGGGTAAAAAGTTAAACGAACTATAATTTAGAACGGATTTATTCAAATATCCGCAAGAGCAACTCTAAAAGACACTTCATATCCTTCGTGTTAGTTGATGGAAATAGAGATTTCGATGAAAAATAGACTTCCAACAGTTTCTTTAATTACATCTTTAAATATTGTCATTCTCCATTCTTGTTTCTCGTCAGCCAAAAATAGAGAACGGAGCTAACTCTTTGAAATACGTATATAGAAGCAGTTGGAGGTGGAAAGATATATATACGATAATGATATGCCTCGGGGCATCTGGATGGACGGACACTCATTCCCCACGCACTCGGATCCATTCTTTTCTTCTGAAGCACGGATAGAAACAGCCCATATGTGTGACACGGAGAGAAATAGGCCACCTGTGACAAGCTTGATGTCAAAACCGGGGGCGGAGGTTGCGCCCCGGCGAGCTCCGCTCGCATCACCGTCGGCAAACTCCACGTGCGTGCCGCCGCTGCCGACCTCCACGATAGACGCTTCCAGCAAATAGACGAGGGGAGGAGCTCCGCGTGCCGCCGCCGCACCAGCGAGCTCGGCGCGCTGCTACCGCACCAACGAGCATCCACTCGCCCGCCGCCACCATCGAGCTCCGCATGCCGGCGAGCCTCCACTTGCCCAAGCATAAAGATGATGTTGCGCAGGAAGTGTATGTTGCAAGTATGTTTTTCATGTGTTTCAATTGATTCATATGCATGTTTCAAGTGTTGTACATGAATGTTACATTAGCTATATAAATATGTTTTAGAGGTGTGATGTATATGTTGCATATGGGGAAGGGGCGCTGTAGAGACCAAGTGCGGTGGGGTATAGACATGATGCGGGGGAAGAGGGTGCAGCAGAGACGGGATGCCGCTGGGTGACGCGTGGGCGCGGGTGCAGCGGGATGTCGTAGGTGTTGTGGGCGTGACAGACGTGCTCCTGTTTCTGTTACGCAGGGGACATGACGGGCGCGGTGGGTGCGCTTGAATGGGATCGGAGCTGCGTGCAGAGGCGGGCGTCCGTCCGGACATCCGAGTGCTAGCTGCGCCGATATATATATTGAAGATGCTCTAAGTTTAGTTTTCCCAAATTTTCTCTAAATTCACAGAACTACTTGGAGTATGCATCTTTTACTGGTGGCTCATTGAATCATCTTTTTGAATGTAGTACTATGAACAAAAGACACTAATTGCAATTGATCTAGTTTGTTAATGCTTGTGCACTAGTAGTATCTCTTCTTATTAAGGCAGCGGATCTCGGCCGCTCCTCAGGCCATCCACGATAGTAGAAAAAGTTTTCAGTTGATCTAGTTTGTTAATGCTTGTGCACTAGTAGTATCTCTTCTTATTAAGGCAGCAGAGCTCAGCCGCTCCTCAGGCCATCCACGATAGTAGAAAAAGTTTTCACCCTTCGATTCTATTTTTACGATCTGAGTTCACCCTCACCGGCTTCTACTGTCGACGTCCCGCGTGTCACCGTACAGCTGGTGGGGAGAAAAATATCTCCCTCGCGTTGCTCTCTCCCGTGGCGTCCGCCGCTCCACCCTCTGCCGTCGCCTCCGCCTCTCCTCCCCGCGGAGCGGATCCTCGGCCTGGGCGGCCGGTCTTTGGCGCGGCCGTCAAGCCGACCTAGGGTTTCGGCGTGGAACCGGCCTTGGCCTAGGCTCAGCGGCGCACCGACGCGGGTGGCCTGCTCGAGGAGGTGGAGTGCCGCGAACACGCCGAGGAGGTGAGTTCATCTGTAGATCGATCTCGTCTCCCCGTCCCACTACTACCGGCTCCAACTCCAAGGACGTCTCTACCTTTCCTCTTCCTGCTCCTCAATCCTCTTCTTGATCCAGGCGTGGAGGACCGGAGGTCGATTCCGGCGAGTGGAAGATCAGCTCGGTGATGGAGGTGCCGATTAGGGTTGCCATCAGTGCGATGCGTCCCACTTAATCGAGGTATTCCTTGATTTCTATACAACTCTTCTTATAGAATAAGTATCTGTTATTATGTTTTCAAATAATGAGTTACGGGTCATGTTTCATTCTTTATTCCAAATCTTGTAGACTATTTCCTAAGAATGATCCCATCGGAGAAAAAGGCAGATAAAAGGTAGATGAACACGCAGAGCAATAATCTTACAATGGATGCGAAGCGCTTGACTACATCACCAGGTAGTGGATACTAATAGAATAATGCAATAATTATTTTCCAATCATTGTTTTCATTTGATTAGTGACTTAGTCTATTGAGGATGCATGTGCTAAAACCGTCTACAGATTTTGTAGGCTTTTAGAAGAGATTGAAATTTCAAAGATAAAGCACGTAATGACGAGCACCGAAATTGATGCTCCTATTATAGCCTCGATAGATTTCAGGTTTTTTATATGTACACCTTTCTGTTGTTTGCTTCTTTGGTACATAGTTCTAATTGTAGAATTGGTTCTCTTGCCGTTTCCTGAATAGGTTTCAGGTTTTTACATGCTCTCCATTTTTTGGTTCAGCAATATATATTTGACCGTGACTCATGGACACAAGAGAAAGATATGTCATTTTAAGACTGCCAAAGTGTTCGGTGAGTAGCAGCCTATTCGGTTGGCTGGTTCGTATCGTTGCTGGTTCGTGAAGAAATACTACTGGCTGGTTTGTGTGAGAGAAAAATACTGTTCCGGCTGGAAATTTACAATCGTTTACGACAAGCCACAGCCAAACGAACAGGCTGTAAATTCTTTCAACTACAGATTATCAGAGTGGTCATAACTTTCTATTTAAATTTCAGCTTCGTCTTATAAATTTTACAGGTTTATATGAGTGGTTCATCACACGGTATCTTCTGAGTGGATTCTATATTTTGCGACATGCGGAAGAGCTCGCTTTCCATTTCGAAGATCCTCGTCGTCTCCTTACTATGTCGGTCCTATAAGCCTCGAGAGGGTTTCAAACTACCACCAAACAAGAAACCCTCCTGTTCATGAAAAATATGTCTCCATACCTCATCTTTATACACACTGTCAGCATAGATTGTATATCTCCATGCATCACCGCCGGCTTTTTCCAGACCTGAACAACATATGTAATATGCTTATCAGTGACCGCATTTACCAAACTTGAACAACATATGCAATATATATATATCCTAAATATATGCCTAAGTACCGTATTAGTTACCGTGTCTCCTCCACGTTTCAAATTTTCGCTGTAACTGCACTAGTATAAATAAAATGGTATACATTTGGAATAGGAGGGAGTAAGAGTTGTGTACTTCCATTCAGGAGTCAACAAGTGCAACTATAGACTCCAAAGTATTTTCCCCCCAAAGTGAAAAACGAAAGCAACTGGGTGAAGACGATGGTACTACTATCGCTTTCGTTTTAGAATGTTTCAAAAATACATAGTACCTCCATGATTCTGTTCATACGTCAAACGGAGCTAAAGGATCGATGAACCAGTACCTCATCTTTAGAGTAGGAGATGAGTGATCAATCAATCGCTGTCGATGCCCACTCATGCACTGACTGTATCTTGAGCCTGAAGATCAACGTGCATCGACTACAGCAGCGCCACGTCAGAAAAAGAGGCGTCTCCTTTGAAATTTCCCACGTACCTGTCGGTATCGTGTAGTGAAGTCAATTCGTCCCGCGTGCGAGCGAAAACACCAGCGTTTTGATCTCTTCAAAATAAGCGCAGCATGTGGCCAGATTAAAGCCTCGATTAGTTCAGACAGCAATATAATCACCCTATGTTAACAGCGCTCCTGCCAGACACGCCATGCCTCCTAATTACGCCGCCACGAGAGGCCGGGAGAGCGCAAGAACCATGATCCTTGCGCTGTTCGCCGCGTCGGTCCTTTGGGCGCGGCCGGCGGCGGCGGCGATGCAGCCGAACGCGACATGCCTGCGGCGGTGCGGCGACATCGACATCCCGTACCCGTTCGGCGTCGGCCCCGGGTGCCACCTCGAGACGGGGGACTGGACGTTCAGGCTCACCTGCAACCGCAGCGAGGACGGGCGGCTCCGGCTGTACAACTACAAGATCGAGGTGATGAACATGTCGGTGCGCCTGGGGCAGCTGCGCATCTACAACATCATCAACCCATGGTGCTACAACGCCACGACGCGGGCGATGAACGAGCAGCACAACTGGTGGTACAACATGTCCATCACCAACTTCCGCATCAACGACGCGCAGAACCGGTTCACCGTCATCGGCTGCAACTCGCTGGCCTACATCCAGTCGCTCAACGACAGCCCCGACACGTACATGACCGGGTGCATGGCCATGTGCCCCGGCGTGAGCCGCCTGGAGAACGGCTCCTGCGCCGGCGTCGGGTGCTGCCAGACCGCCATCCCCGGCGACCTCAACGCGTACCGGGTCTCCTACGAGGACAAGTTCAACACCTCCGGGATCGCCAGCTTCAGCCCCTGCAGCTACGCCGTGCTCCTGGAGGCCGCTGCCTTCGACTTCCGCACCACGTACGTCACCACCGACGCGTTCATGGCGGACAACGACGGCAAGGTGCCGCTCGTGCTCGACTGGGCCATCGGGAACAAGACGTGCGAGGAGGCCAAGCGGAACGCGTCGGCGTACGCGTGCGTCAGTAGCAACAGCGAGTGCATCGACTCCAAGTACGGCAAGGGCCGGGGCTACCTCTGCAACTGCTCCGCCGGATACGACGGCAACCCCTACCTGCTCAACGGCTGCCAAGGTGCTCTTCCTCAATCCTCCTACCTGCCATGGTCTTCGTTGTTGCTGGGGATGGCGGCCAAGTTAACATTTTGCTTTTGCAGATATTAACGAGTGCGAACATGGAAGATTCAGCTACCCGTGCTCTGTTCCTGGTACCTGCATCAACACTATTGGGTCATTCTACTGCGCATGTCCTGACAAGACGACGGGCAACGCCTACAATGGAACGTGCGAGGACAAGAAAACCCAAATCGGGTGGCAGATCGCCATTGGTAGGCACACACGCGTCTCCTTTTTTCTTGTTTCTTGCAAACGCTAATTAAGTTGAATAGATGATCCAACCACCGCAGATAATGTAATGACCTAGTCTCTCTTCCTGAAGGTGTTACTAGTGGCGTTGTCGCACTGATCGTCACGGCGACCTGCCTCTACATGATCCACGAGAAGAGGCGGTTCGCCAAGATCAAAAGCGAGTACTTCAAGCAGCACGGCGGCCTCCTGCTGTTCGAGGAGATGAAGTCGAGGCAGGGCCTGTCCTTCACGCTCTTCACCCAGGAGGAGCTCGAGGTGGCGACCAACAAGTTCGACGAGCGCAACGTGATCGGCAAGGGCGGCAACGGCACCGTGTACCGCGGCACCGCCAAGGACGGCACGACCGTGGCGATCAAGAAGTGCCGGCTGTCCAACGAGCGGCAGAAGAAGGAGTTCGGCAAGGAGATGCTCATCCTGTCGCAGATCAACCACCGGAACATCGTCAAGCTCTACGGCTGCTGCCTCGAGGTGGAGGTCCTGATGCTGGTGTACAAGTACATCCCCAACGGCACCCTGTACCGGCTCATCCACGGCGGGCGTGACCGTGACCGCGGCGTGCCACGCATCCCGTTGGCGCTCCGCCTCAGGATCGCTCACCAGGCCGCCGAGGCGCTCGCGTACCTGCACTCCTGGGCGTCCCCTCCCATCATCCATGGCGACGTGAAGACGTCCAACATACTCCTCGACGAGGACTACACCGCCAAGGTCTCCGACTTCGGGGCCTCGGCGATGGCGCCGACGGACGAGGCCCAGCTCGTGACGTTCGTGCAGGGGACCTGCGGGTACCTGGACCCCGAGTACATGAGGACGTGCAAGCTGACGGACAAGAGCGACGTGTACAGCTTCGGCGTCGTCCTGCTCGAGCTCCTGACGTGCCGCAAGGCGCTCAACCTGGAGGAGCTCGAGGAGGAGAAGTACCTCTCGTCGCAGTTCCTCCTGGTTCTTGGCGAGGACCGCCTTGAGGAGATACTGGACGAGCAGGTGAAGGGCGAGCATAGCTTCGAGCTGCTCGAGCAGGTCGCGGAGCTGGCGAAGCAATGCCTGGAGATGACCGGCGACAAGAGGCCGTCGATGAGGCAGGTCGCGGAAGAGCTAGACAGGCTGAGTAGGTGGTCCCAGCATCCCTGGGGTCGCCAGAACTCCGAGGAGATTCTGGCATTGCTTGGTGGATCGCCGAGCACGGCCTCAGAAATAGAACTTAGTACCAGTCGGAATATCAGTTTTACTGATACTGCGTACATTGGAATTAGGTCTCCACGTTAGAGCCCGTTTAAAGGCAGCTATCCACCTGATTCTTAATACCACTTCTACAGCAGTCAGCAGAGTTCATTATACGAAATCAATTTGAGCAACTGAATAATTTTCTTAGAGAATCATTTCCTAGTTCAACGAAAAATCATGAAAAAAGAGGAGATCTACAAAGTAACCTTTAGTGGTTGTGATGATGACTCATATTGTCAACCCCATTTGGAGACACTTCTGCTAAATGGAGAACCACTTATGTGGTGTTGCTCTACGTATTTTGGTACTCCATCCGTTGCAAATTATAAGCCATTTCAACTTTCTTCGAGAGTCAAAGCATCTAAAGTTTGATCAGAATTATATAATAAAATAATAATATTTATAATACCAAATAAGTATAATTAGATTCTATATTAATTATGATACCAAATAATTTATTTGAAAAGTAACATTTTCTTAGAAAATTTGCACTTCATCTTTGCATGATTAAATTTATTTGTATTCACAGATCACAGGATACCACTTCTTAAGCTCCCGCACCAACGCGCATGGTATTCATCTAGTAATAAATAAATCACCTCTGCACACATATTTATGTTTGAGGCGCAGGGGGAGTCTAAAATAAAAATGTTTTGCAACGCCATTCCAAGTTGTGGGCCTTGCTCAAAATATGCATTGTAACGCTCCCAGATCTCATCAATAATGACCATGCTTGTTTTCCAAGGCGATCGATGCACCATACTCACATACGAAAAAAAAAACTTCAATACAGCAAGCTTTGCATCAATACATCCCCGGCTGGTTCCCTTTCGCTTGGATTTAAGCAAGAACATGCCAACCTGAAAATGTTTTTTTCTTGCCAATCTGATCTGATGACTCCGGACTGTAATTCGTAGCGGATGAAGCAAGCAGCGAAGCACCGTCGTAGCTCCATCTCTCTATCGCCAATGTTGCTAGTTTTTTTTTTTTTTTGAGAAACGCCAATGTTGCTAGCTGCACTGCACGCCCAGCTCCCATCCAATCATGCATCCATTTCCTCAAGCCCAGTCCAATCAGGCGTTGCCGACAGTACCACCGCGACCGCGGAGAGCCGAGCGGTGGGGGCGCCGGCCCGGTCCCGTCCACGCGACGCGACCGGGGCCCAGGCGGTACCGCCGCCGCTGCGACAGTCACGCTGGGGGCCCTGCATGCTCCTGCGATGCGAGCGGACCTGAAAGCGCATGGGCCGGGGCCCGGGGGAGAAGAGGTGCAAGCGCACCTGGTCCCAAGGGGGCGCGTCTCGCCGTCCCGTCTTGTTGACGCCCAATGCGCGCGCGGATCTGGTGGACTGGTGGTACGTAGCGCGGGGCGCCCCGACAAGTCAGTGCAGGAGCCACAGCTATGGAAAAATTGTTTCAAGCGTGAATGAAGCTAGTACTAGCTTGGAATTAACCCTCACGTTCCAATTTTTGCGTCCAAATTTATAGTCGTTTTGGCATTCAAATCAAGTCCCAGAAAGAGTGTCGTTAAGTCCAGCTACACAGGTCCCATGCCTATAGAAATCAATTACACCTTTCCTCCACTACGAATAGCTTTATCATTTCATAAGCAGCGGTGGTAACCTCTGTGCGTCCAGTAACCATGACAGACACAGAGGTATGCAGGTCATTTGCCTCTTTCCTGGGTCCAAACTTATCTACAGACTTTTTATCACTTTGTGTCTTAAAATTACAGCCTATGTATTAGGAGCACGACTTGATGGATTAGATCAAAATAAATGGAGGGTGCATATTTGTTTGACTAGAATACACTCAAACTTTTGTCCTATTGTCATCCGATCTTCAGTTATCTAAAAATTGTCATCCGATCTCTAATGAACTCTCAAATGCATATTTGAGTCCATAAACTTACTAGGCTGGTACACTATAATCTTTAAATAAATTATGAAAAAAGAGGAATAAGTAATTCCCATAATTTTTGAGGATGTGCCAGAAGTATACATGCTCCCATATGAAGATTCGAAACTATGTTGGCATGGCACCAAAATAGTGATGGCAAATAATGGAATGTGATGGCAAATAATGCATGGTTGCTCGCCGGCGGGATCCTCGGAATATATTGTTTCGAGAGAGATCACATTACATGTTCAGGAGTCCCTGTCTACTATCGCTTTCGTATCTCTTGTCTGCCTAGATTGGCAGATCTATCTATCTCTCAGGCATCTCCATTCGCTTCATCAGGATTGATTGACGCATAGCTCAAACAAAAGCAACACCACGAAGTGTTCGTCCGAATGAGGTCCACCAGTAGTGCAGGTGCGCGCCGGAAACAGCACAGGTCCTGCTAGCATCCTCGTAATATACAGATAACAGATAACTGTGACAAATGGTTGCAAAGATTAAACGGGTTGGGTTAGAATCTCGGAGCACACAACATTTCTGTGCAGGAAATGCAAAGTTCCTGTTTGGTGGTGACTCCAACTGGATTGCTTCTCCTGTAAAAGCTTGCTTCTCCTGTAAAATCAATGTAGCGTTCGTATAGCATGACATTCTTCTTCTCTCTTCCAAGTTCCAACTCTAGAATGAACTATCAAAGAGATGATTCCCCGTGAAACTAATTTGGGCCCGTTTGTGAGAACACTTCTCCCAAAACATTTCCGGTTTCTCGTGAATATTCATTCTGTGCTGTAACAAAAAACTAAATTTTCTCTCATTCGAAAAATAAACTAGCAGCTAGTGAAACTAGCCCACTGTCGGGACCTAACACCGGGGTAGCCCAGGAGGTGGAATCAATAACCATCGAACGTTAAAAACTCCCGGACAGACAAGGACGCCGCTGCTTTCCTTGCCCGAATGACGGGAGTTTGGTTCCACCTCGCCCGGCGCCCTTGGGCTAGCTCCGCCTCACCCGAGGGCTAAGGGCGGCTAGACTCCGCCTCGCCCGACCCCCGAGGGCTGGGCTCGGTCTCGCCCGAGGGATAAGGGCCAGCTCCGCCTCGCCCAAGGGCTTGGGGATAGACTCCGCCTCGCCCGACCCCCGAGGGCTGGGCGTGGTCTCGTTCGAGAGATAAAGGCTAGACTCCGCCTCGCCCGACGTCCGAGGATGGACCTCGCCTCACCCGATGTCCAAGGACTGGTTTCGTCTCGCCTGTCAACCTCTCCCCGCCCCCTCATGACGATAGGTACAGAGTAGGACAAGACGTTCGGGTCAACCGCGGCTTCGAGGACCATACCCTGCGCCCCGGCAGGAAAAGTACTGCCAGGGAACGACGGGATGGGTGCTTTAGACCCTTCCAGGCGTAGCAGAGCCTGAATAGTGTTACGGGCGCATGCTCTTCGTCCTACAGAGTTGTAGGCGCCGCCTTCAGCCCTCGGACACGGAACCCGACGTAGACATACGACAACCACTACGGTCCAGGAAAGGACTCGCGTCCTCCACAAATGACGGATGTGCTGTCACCACGTTATGGTCCCAATGGAGCGGCGCCCGCGTCACGACCCCTTGGGTCCACCAGATCGGAGCACTCACTTCAGCATCTGGACGCCCTCTCCGATTGGAAGGCTTTGCCCACAACACTACTTCGGACCCCGACCCCACATGCCTCTGACAGGGACTCATAGGAACCAGAAGGCATGCGGAGCAAGGCTGGGCAAGGCTCATAAGTCAAAACCACTATACCAGAGTCCATACCCTACGCGGAGTAGTACTCTGTAGCCATCCTGACATTCTACAGTAGCATCGACAGTATTGTAGGCGCTTACCATTCTCTCACACCCGCCGGAATGGACAACAAGGCTTGGTAGACGTGAACAGCAAGGTTGGGTAGCATACGCACCCTTGCCCTCTCGCTTGTAAGGCCGTCCCCTTCATCTATAAAAGGGGATGTGCTTCCTCCAACAAGGGCACGAACTTTTGTCAACACAACACACATTACACACGGTCAAGCTGCTACCAAGCTCTTGGCATCCTTTCGACCCTTCCATCAGAGTCTTGGGACCGGTCCCTCTCTCGACCATTTGTACCCCATACTATGAACTATTTTCGGTGCTAATAACACGAGCAGCAACAGACTAGACGTAGGGACATTCAGCCCAAACCAGTATAAATCTTGTGTCCTTTAACGCACCATCCGGGCCTAACGCACATCACTATAAATTTACTTGACGGTGCTTGTACGAAACACCGACAGTTGGCGCGCCAGGTAGGGGACTTTGCGCGTTCTAAATCAGGCCTCGGATGGCCAACCACGCAATCAGCTGGGTCCTGGGTGCACGCGTGCGCTTTGGTGACCTACATTTCATCGTCACACTGGGAGGAGAGCTGGCGCTGGCCCACACGGCCGTTCAGTCTCTCCCCTCCATCAGCTTCAGCCACCGGAGGCTTGAGGGCCAGCCCGACGACTCTCTTGGACCCTAGTCATCCAAGGAGGCCCCGCGCTGCATCACCCTCTCTCCAGAACGCCACGTGTGGAGCGCCCCGACAGCGTTTCCGTTCGGTCTCCGCAACGCCGCGGCGACCGCTGGCCACTTTCTAGCGCTACGCATGGTTCATCCGCCCATGGACAGCGAGTTCGTGGGGACAATTGAACATGATATGGAGACTCTCCACAGGCTCCTCACGGAGGAGCCAGGATCATCCTCCAGCTCTAACTCTAGCAGGGGGAGCCATCACCCTTCTCGGGAATGCTTCATGGCGCAAACCCCCGAGGGGCACGTTGAAAGCGTCTCTGGGGAAGAGGCCACCCCGACAAGCAACCCTGACGGCAGGTCTAGGGGGAGACAGCGGCCCCATCTCGCTTGAGGATGGAGCAGCTGAGAGCCCGCAAGCTAGAGATCGATGAGGCCAGACAAGGGCTCGTCCGGGAGTATGCGGACATCAATCGCGAGATCGAACGCCACGAAGATGGTGGGCGCACGCGTGCCACAGCCCACACTGTACACCAGAGGATCCTCACCGACGACAGGACCCTCCCTCACTTCGCTCGGGTGAGCCAAAACATTGCCGCTGCGATGGCCTCCCAGAGGCCGCGACGTCCGAGGATCGCCGAGCCCATCGAGAAATTCACACGTTGCTCGAGCGTGCGACGGCGCAGCAGGCGGAAAGCTCGTTGTCTCAATGACACGAGCCCGATGCCAGACAGCGCACACCCTCGGTGCGTCCCACCAAGGACGCGTCTGTTCACCAGACACCGCCAGGCGGCAGGCAGCGCACTGCTGTCCCGGTACACCAGCACCTCAGCCACGACCGCGATGTGCACAGCACCATCGATGCCCGCTGGCGCACCCACGGCGACGTAGGAGAGGCAGCCCACCACGGCTACCATCCTCGATGCGGCGGGCGCTACGACAGCGGCGAGGACCGGAGCCCAAGCCTCGGCCTACCAGGCCCTCAGGCCTTCGACCGACACATCCTCAACGCTGCCTTCCCATCAAGGTACCGACCGCCTACCAACATCCCTAAATATTCTGGGGAAATAAAACCCGGGCTTTGGCTCGAAGACTATCGGCTTGCATGTCAAGCCGGTGGTGCGAGTAATGACGATTTCATTATTCGCAATCTCCCACTATTCTTGGCCGATTTGGCACGAGCGTGGTTGGAGCACCTACCGTCAAACACCATTCAAAGTTGGGCGAATCTGACAGAGATCTTTGTGGGAAACTTCTAGGGCACGTACAAACATCCTAGAAACCCATGAGGCCTCAAGAACTGCCGCCAGAAGGCCGATGAAACCCTCTACGGGTACATCCGATGCTTCTCCCGGTAGTGCAATGAGCTCCCTAATGTCGTCGACGCCGACGTGATAGGAGCCTTTCTATCCGGGACAACCAGTGAGTCTTTGGTTCACAAGCTAGGGCGCAGGGGCCCACGGACCACCAAGGAACTCCTAGACATCGCCACCAGCCATACCTCAGGAGAGGAGGCGGTTGGAGCCATATTCGACCGTTCCGACGACAAGGCGAGGCGGGACGAGGACGCCGACGAAGGCGCCTCCAACCGTCCCGCCAAAAGAAAGAATAAGAAACAACGGGGCGACAACTTGCTCATAGCCGCTGCCGACCGTAAGGGTGGCTGGAAGCCCATAGAGGGCACTCCGAACCACTTTGAGAAAATGCTCGAGGGGCCATGCCCAAACCATGCTTTCCTAGCCAAACATCTGTACAAGGATTATGGCCTCATGCGTAAATACTTGTCCAGAGGCCTCAACAAAGGGGAGCAGGGGAAGGAACCTGCCCCCACAGACAATGCCGAGGAGAAGGACGACGCCTTCCCAACGCCGAATAGCGCCCTCATGATCTTCGGAGGATCAGCGGCCTATGACTCCAAACGCCGCCAGAAGGTCACGCGCCGCGAGGTCTATACGACCGGACCGGCCACACCTGCTTTCCTCTGGTGGTCAGAATCCGCCATAACCTTCGATCGGACCGACCATCCAGATACTGTCCCACACCCGGGAAGGTACCCACTTGTTGTTGATCCGATTGTCGGCCCAAAGCGACTCACGAAAGTACTGATGGACGGAGGCAGCGGCCTCAACATCATGTACACCAAGACACTCGACGAGATGGGCATCGATCGAACGAACCTCCACCCCATCCGAGCGCCTTTCCATGGTGTTGTGCCTGGCAGATAGGCCGTACCACTAGGGCAGATCGATCTGCCTGTCACTTTCGGGGATCAGTCCAATTACTAGACTAAGACCCTCACCTTCGACGTGGTAGGGTTCCCTAGAACCTTCCACGCCATCCTCGGACGTCCATGCTACGCGAAGTTCATTGCCGTCCCCAACTATACATACCTCAAACTAAAGATGCTAGGTCCTCGTGGGGTTCTCACCGTCGGCACCTCCTTTCGTCGTGCTTACGAGTGCGAAGTCGAATGCTGCGGCCACGCGATAGTAGTCGTCGCCTCCGAAGAGCTCGCAACCCTCAGGGAGGAGGTTGTTGAAGAAGCGCCCGACACGAAGAGGTCGTCCGAATCGTTTGAATCGGTGAAAGGGTCCAAGGAGGTCCTCGTGGACCCCAGCAGCTCTAAGGGCAAAAAGGTCCGCATTGGGACCGCGCTCTCCTTCGAATAGGAAAGCGCGCTCGTTGACTTCCTCCGCAAGAACAAAGACATCTTTGCGTGGAAACCCTCGGATATGCCAGGCATCCCGAGGGAGGTCACCGAGCATACCTTGAAAATCCACCCAGACTCCAAGCCGGTGAAGCAACGCCTGCGCCGCTTCGATGAGCAAAAACGCAGGGCCATCGGTGAAGAGATAGCAAAACTATGAGAAAATTCCTCCATTGCCATTGAAAACTATAACCATCCCTTCGTTGCCATTCAAAATTACATGTTTCCTTTGTTGCCATCAGTTTTAGATTTTCCATTCCCTTATTGCCATCGTTGTTACAGACGAGTCACGGCGTGACTTTGCTCCCATACCCGGCGTCTGCGACGTCCCAGCCCCCTCGGCGTGAAAAGCATGCAGGTCCTAGACGCTGCACTGCACTAGTACTAGTAACGCGTATTGAATTCTCAGCTGCCAGCGCTACAGTATCAGTAACACCCACCGGCCGGGCTCTAGCACGGTAGTAATGGCATGTATCTACGCGAGTACCAACCAAATGCAATCAGGATTACTGCGTCTGCGTGACTTGTGCAGTGCCGACGGGGCTCCCGTGACGCGGCAGCTCCGGGTCGAGGCGGCTAGAGGCGAGGAAGATGTGCTGGTGGTGCTGGAGCTCGGAGCTGCTCGGCATAGAGACACCGACGACAGCTCGGTACAAGGGACGCTGGTGCTCGTCGACGTGGAAGATGATGAGCCCGACGGTGGTGGCGTATTCCACGAAGAGCAGCAGGGCAGCGGCTGGAGGTGATGGCGTGCCCGGCGGAGAGCAGCAGGGCGCCGGGGTGGAGCTCAGCATCATGGAGAAGGCTCGGACGCTGCTCGAGGATGGTTGCGCTCGCGTCAGCGTGGCCCACGACGTCACGGCGGCATCGAGGCAGAGGCACGACGAGGCTTGGCGCGGCGCGACGTTCGGCGAAGAGGACGTAGGCGTCGCGGGCTCAGGATAACGGACAGAGCACCGGGCGGCGGGGTTCCTGGCCGTCGCGCTGGCGAGCGGCTCCAGGAGGTGCCTGCCCGCCGACGTTCTCTTCCTCCTTCCTCGGCCGCGGCAACTCCAGCTTGCAGCCCCACTGGCCACCTGCACGCAACTCCAGCTAGCCGCGGCAACTCCAGCTTACAACTCCAGGCCAGCGCAGCCCCGCTAAGCGCACAGCACGCAGCTCCACCGACCACCTGCCCCGGTCCGGCTAGCCGGAGCGCCTTCGCCCGGCCGAGCACCGCGCCTAGCCCCCCCCTTCGTAGACCGCCCGCGAGCTCGCCAGCGGCGGCTTGGCTGGCTCGTCGTGGACGCCTGCCCTCGCGCTGGGCCGGCGGCTGCGTGTCGTGGACGCCTGCCCGCGTGCTCAGCCAGCGGCGGCGTGGCTGCTTGTCGCGGACGCCCGCCTGCGCGCTCGGCCGGCGGCAGAACGGCTCGCTCGACGCTGTCGCTCTCCCGCATGCTCGCCCGGCGGCAGCGCGGCTGGCTCGACGCGGTCGCCCGCCCGCGTGCACGGCCAGCGGCGCACGGCCAGGCCGCCCCACCCGTGTTCTTGTCTAGCGTCGGAGCGGCTGGCTCGACGCGGCTGCCCTCCCGTGCTCGAACTTGCTCGCTCGGCGCCGGAGATGGAGAAGAGAGAAGAGGATGGGGGCAATCTTGCGGCTCCTGGTATGGACGCCGAGGCATGGATGGGACAGCAGGCGGCAGCGGCGGCGGCTTCCTGGGAGCGTGTCCACGCGGCTCCAGGGTTCGGGCACAAGTGTGCCCGAGACTTGGGCTAGTTGGGCCGCTGGCGTACGGTGGCTTGCTGATTCGCGAGGGGGCTGGGACGTCGGAGACGCTGGGTACGAGAGCCAAGTCACGGCGTGACTCGTCTGTAACAGCAGTGGTAACGAGGGAACGAAAAATCTAAAACTGATGGCAACGAAGGGAACGTGTAATTTTGAATGGCAATGAAGAGATTGTTATAGTTTTCAATGGCAATGGAGGAATTTTCTCCAAAACTATTGGCTGCTGGGTTCATCAGGGAAGTACACCACCCAGAGTGGTTAGCAAATCCCATTCTTGTGCGAAAGAAGAGCAGGAAATGGAGGATGTGTGTCGACTACACGGGCCTCAACAAGGCGTGTCCAAAGGACCCATTTCCTTTGCGACGCTAGACCAAATAGTCGATTCTATCTCAGGGTGCGAAACCCTCTGCTTCCTTGATGCATATTTCGGCTACCACCAGATCACGATGAAAGAGTCCGACCAGCTTGCAACGTCTTTTATCACCCCCTTCGGATCGTTCTGCTACATTTCAATGCCGTTCGGTCTGAAGAACACTGGGGCAACTTACTAGCGTTGCATGTTCAACTGCTTCGGGGACCTCATCGAGCGGACCATTGAGGCCTACGTCGACGACATCGTAGTTAAGTCCAAACGGGCTGACCACCTTGTCGTCGACCTCGAACAAACCTTTGCGAAACTTTGGCAAATGGCATCAAACTCAATCCCGAAAAATGTGTTTTTGGTGTCCCGAGGGGCATGCTGCTCGGCTTCATTATCTCCGAGCGTGGCATCGAAGCCAACCCGGAGAAAATCTCAACCATCACAAGGATGGGCCTGATCCAAAACATAAAGGGGGTTTAGCGAATCATGAGGTGCCTCACCGCCCTTAGCCGATTCTTTTCACGCCTCGGCGAACGAGGACTCCCCCTTTATCGACTCCTGAAGAAGTCCGACCGCTTCAAGTGGACAGTCGAGGCCCAGGAGGCGCTTGACATGGTCAAGCAATTTCTAACCAAACCCTCGGTCTTGGTTCCTCCAAGCAATGGAGAATCCCTCCTCCTGTACATAGCGGCCACCACGCAAGTGGTTAGCGCCGCCTTAGTAGTAGAGCGGGAAGAAGAGAGTCACGCCTTCAAGGTGCAGCGCCCTGTATATTTCATCAGCGAGGTATTATCTGACTCCAAAACCCGCTACTCCCAAATTCAGAAACTCCTCTACACCATTCTCATCACCAAAAGGAAGCTACACCACTACTTCGAGTCACACCCTGTGATAGTCGTGACGCCGTTCCCCCTCGACGAGGTCGTATGTAGCCAGGACGCTATAGGAAGAACCGCAAAGTGGGTGCTCGAGCTGATGGATCAGGGCATTACATACGCCTCTCAAACGGCGATCAAATCCCAGGTGACTCATGATCAAATCCCAGCTGATGGATCAGGGCATTACTTCATCGCGGAGTGGACCGAAGTCCAGATGCCATCAGCAGTCGTCGATCAAGAGTACTGGACGATGTACTTCGACGGATCACTGATAAAAAAGGGCACTGACATAGTACTAGTCTTCGTATCATCCCTCGGGGTCCACATAAGGTACATGGTTTGGCTCCATTTCCCCTCATCAAACAATATCGCAGAATACGAAGGGCTCATCAATGGCCTATGAATCGCCATCAAGTTGGGCATCCGACGCCTCAACGTCAGGGGCGACTCCTAGCTGGTCGTCGACCAGGTTATGAAGGAGTCAAGCTGCCACGACACTAAGATGGCGGCATATTGCCAAGAAGTCTGACGACTGGAGGACAGATTCGATGGCCTCAAGCTCAATCACATCCCAAGGCACCTCAACAAAGCAGCCGACACGCTCGTGAAAGCAGCGTCTGGCCGAGAGCCAGTTCCGGCGGGTGTCTTTGCCAGTGATCAACACAAGCCCTCGGTGCGCTATGTGGGGTCAGAATAGGCCAACAATGGCCTATCTGATCTGGCCCTGGGGGCCAACCCGCCGACTGCTCCATCTGACCCCAAAGTCATGGAGCTTGAAGAGGGTCCAGCAGCATAGCCCGACCCTCTCGATGACTGTAGAACGCTTTACCTCGACTACCTCCTCCGTGACACACTATCAGCAGACAAGATGGAAGCCCGACGGCTCGCACGCCACGCCAAATCCTTCATTCTTGTAGAGGGCAAACTCTACAAATGGAGCCACATCGGGATCCTGTTAGCTCTGCATCCCCATCGAACAGGGAAGACTTCTGCTGAGCTGACATCCACGACTGGGGTCTGCGGTCATCATGCCATGCCAAGGACCTTGGTTGGAAACTGCATTCCGACTAGGGCTTCTACTGGCCCACCGCAGTAGCCAACGCCTGAACAAATTGTACGCACCTACTGAAGGGTGTCAATACTACTGCTCTGACAGATTCACCTTCCTGGCCCTAGGCGCTCCAGATGATCCCCATCACATGACCCTTCGTGGTCAGGGGGCTCGACCTAGGTTGGGCCACTCAAAAAGGCACTCGGGGCTTCACCCACCTACTTAGTCACCACAGACAAGTTTACTGAATGGATTGAAGCTCGACCGATCTCCACGATCAAATCCGAGCAAGCTGTGCTGTTCTTCCTCGACATCATCCATCGCTTTGGAGTACTGAACTCCATCATCATAGACAACGGCACACAATTCACTGGCAGGAAATGCATTCGATTCTACGATGAACAACACATCTGGATCGATTGGGCAGCCGCCGCGCACCCCCGGACGAACGGGTAGGTCAAGCGCGCAAACTGCATGCTCCTGCAAGGCCTTAAGCCCAGGATCTTCAACCGGTTGAACAAGTTCGGCGCGCGCTGGCTCGCTGAGCTCCCAACGGTGCTCTGGAGCCTAAGGACAACTCCTAGCTGGGCCACTGGCTACACACCCTTCTTCATGGTCTACGGTTCTGAGGCCATTCTTCCAACAGACCTTGACTATGGAGCACTAAGAATCAGAGCATACGACGAACAAGGGGCCGAGGCATCCCACCAAGACACGATGGACCAGCTAGATGAAGCCCGCGACATCACCCTCCTCCGTTCGGCTAAGTACCAGCAGGCGTTACGATGGTACCATAGCCGACGGGTGCAGGGACCGAGCCTTCAATGTCGGGGACCTTGTCCTCTGCCTCGTGCAGAGCAACAAGGACCGCCACAAGCTCTCCTCGCCCTAGGAGGGGTCGTACGTCGTCGTGGAAGTACTCTGCCCAGGTGCCTACAAGTAGAAAACCATCAACGGCGAGGTCTTCTCCAACGCCTGGAACATTGAGTAGCTACGTCGTTTTTATCCTTAATAAATGCATGTTTTTTCTTATCAGTTTTTGTCTTTACAAATCCCCGATCTTTAGTGACATCCGACCCCTACAAATCGTGAGGGGCCGGACCTCACTCGGGGGCTGATACAAGTAATACAAGTACATTTTGCAAAAACTTCCTATGGTTATCTTTGCAAACTGTATCTAAGTTTTTTGGTTCTCCTCAAGTCCTAAAAAACTAAGATTTTGGAAACAAATTCTGAGTACAACTGGTAGGACTGTGGGAGACCCACGCCCTAGCGGCTACAACCTCTTTGCTCACCAGCATAATCAGAACTAATTCACCCACATTCCTAGTTTTTTGCAACTTGGGCCATGGGAAGGCATCGAAACCTCTTCACAAAAAGAGGAAACTGAAAAACTGTTACTGTTTGTCGTAACAAAAGCTAGAAAATTTGTTCATTTTTGCACAAATTCACCACTTACAAAGTGATTTTATCACGCCGAGAACTAATGTACTCCTAAAAATCAAAGGACTGTTCACTCAGGGGCTCCCCCAAACTTATCCGATTACAGTCTCTGCTTAGCTTCACTACAAGTACTACTACGGTCGCCGCGCCAAGCTCTCCATCGGCAACGTCCGGGCACGTACATGGCCCAGTTCGTCTACTGTGGCCGTCGCACCAAGCTCTCCATCGGCAACGACCAGGCACATACACAGCCTAGTTCATCTACTGTGGCCGCCGCGTACTACTCCCCATCAACGACGTCCCATCGCTTCGTGGGATCCTCGAAGGTGCCGTCATCTGCAATGACGAGCGCCACGCCGGCGACTACGGTGTCCCTTTGTCGGGGCGCCCAGGGACTACGCCATCGTCATCAGATGTGACCCCAGCAATGGCGCCTCCGCCGGGATGCTCAGGGACTATGTCATCATCATTGGCCGCAACCCTGACAACGGCGTCGGGGCAGGAAGCGCCTCCCGCTGAAGGAAGGTCGCAACCAACGACGGCAAAATCGACAATGCTCAGCACCCTCCGGTGCCTTTCCTCCTTCGGCAGCGGTGACCCCTCCTCAGCACAGGCAAACCGTGCCATCTCATCTATATTGGATAACCTCCAACTTGACATCGTGCTCTAGATTCATGAGCGGATCTGTGGGTTCTTCTCTCCCTGGCATTACCCTCTCTTACCTAGGGGCTGATGCATTCGGTGAAAAGAAAGGAGAAGAGGTGGTGGCTTAAAGGCTAGAGGGGAGGTGGGGCGAGAACTCTCCCCCCCCCTATTTAAAGAGGGGGCCTAGCAGCTAAGGAAAGGTGAAAGGTTCAGATGAAAAACTATCTGCCTTCCCCTATTCAATACAAATTCAAAATCAATGCTGATAGAAATCCGAGGGGATGCGCCGAAAACGATGGGACGCGCTCTGGTCGATGGGACACCACCTGGTAAGCTAGAACGTCACCCGGGCATGGCCCGCCACTAATGCGCCCCAGATGCGGGAACCGAGGCACGCTCACCTGCAGGTGACTCTCCGCTTCCCCAGGCTAGACCATGGAACGACCCAACAATGGAACCTCCCTCTAGGGGGAGCCCAGCGGGCCTCCTAGGTCGATCGGGTGGCCCAGGCAAAACAACGAACGAATAACCAATTAAAAGATAAGCACCCCTATTTACTTACTTTATGTGTTGAATTCCTTACCAAGCCTCCGACCCCAGCAACGACAGGGGCACGGACATTGCTCGAGGGCTGCCAAGGGCGCCTGTTTGTTTAAACACCCACTTAGCCCGACCCCTCCTTACGTTTAAAAAACCGGAAGCACGGCATGTGGGAATAAAACGATGAATATAACTGGACGGACCAACAGACCCTACGCCCCGACGGCTACGGTGTTTTTTGTTCACCAGCATAATCACATTCACAGTTTCTCACATTACTGGCCTTGGCTCCCGCCTTCCTGCAAGGAGTTTGGAGGGGTCCACCTGTAGAGCCCCCCTTTGGGGGGGGGGAAGCTGACAGATCGCTTAAAAATCAATCAAGCGGCTCGAATCGCCGCCAAAAGACAAAAACAAAAGTAGCAATACTTATGCAGGTTACGCCGGCCTCGTCGAAAACGTCGGACCCGAACCTAGCACGGACATGTCTGGTAGGAGCTTCATAGGCTCATACCACCAAGGTAACGTTACCGACCCTCGCTTTTGTTTCAATTAAACTATATGCTAAATCCATACATCCAAACGTTGCATATATAAATTCTTGCATCCCAACGCTTCGTGTCGTGTCACGAAGCGGTAGCCGCCTCATTCAATATGAGCGGCGCCTGACCGGGGTTTGAAGGCCGGCCCTCGAATGGCTCGAGGCCGCCTTGTGTCAAATAGAGCCAGGGGAGGAAAACTGAAATGAGCCCTAGTGGCCTTGCCTGACCCGTTCATAAACGGACAGGGACATTTCGACCTTTCTCGTTCGATTCTAACCTCGAGCCGGACCCACAGAATCTCCGATGAGGAGAGGCCAATGGGCCACCTGAGCCCAGCAAATGGTTTGGGCATCTACTAGGAGGCGGGTTAAGAAGTAGTGGAATGCCACATGAGGGCTCTGCTGACCCCGTCAGCGAATGATGGATCCGGATTCCACACGAACACACCCATTAGCAAGCTCATTGAGCACGACATTCGAGCCATCAAGGCAAGTGTCGTCAACTCAGCCCCTTTGGTCGCGGAAACCGAGGACGGGGTACGAGTAAATACAAACATCTCCTCCTCACATCAAGACTAGTGGTAAGGTTTGGGGGAACAAACTGGTAAGACCACAAAAAGCCCACGCCCCGACAGCTACGGTAATTTTGCTCACCAGCACAATTAAAATTTCCCCTACAAAACTTTGGGCCCTACGGTCCAAACAAACGAAAGGGTCGATTATCTAAATCTTTTTTCATCACAAAAAAGAGAAGGTAAGATCAAACAAATGAAACAAAAATGATGAAACCGTTTCCAGGACGCAAAAGTACTGACACTTGTTCACATATTACAAATAAGTGTTCATCAAGCTAACTACTTCCGCGAAGGGAGAACCTCTTGTTTCAGCTGGTCCGCCAGGTTCCGCGCGAGGGGAGCCACGGCCTTTTCCATCTCGTCCAGCTCAGCGTCATCATAGATAGGCGCGAAGCCATGACTCATTACTTTCAGGTTGATCTCCTGATCGTAATGGGAATGGGCAACAGCAAAGGCTTGGGTGATCCCAACGTGAAAGGCGTCCTCCTCAAGTTCACCTACCCGCGCCGTGATTCCTGCGGCACGAGCTGCAAGCGAGTTGGATCCTTCTGGTTGTGTCACCCTCAGGGCGTCAGTGACCACTCCAACAGTGGCTTGCAGAAGGTCAAGCTCATCGCTCTCGACCCAGAGGATCCCTCGCACTTCGGTAAGCTCCTTCTCTAGCCTAGCAACAACATTCTCAACGTCCAACCTTCGGCTCACCGCATCCCCAAGATTCACCCGGAGGGAGTCGGCCACCCCACGCGCCTCGTCGTGCTCCCAGATGGCCCGGTCTGCACTCTGCTGCAACGCCGTGGACCTCTCCTCAGCCTTTAGCTTGAGATCTCGCTCCGTATCTAGCTCCGTCAGGAGCTCGCCGGCCCGCTCACTGGTCGTGGTGTCCTTCTGTAGCAGCTCGTCCCGCTCCTTTCAAAGCCTGGTGCCATCCTCCTCGTCCAGCTTCACCCTCGCCGAAAGGTCCTCAAACATTCCATGAGCCTTCTCCATGTCCCGACGCGCCTCGGCCTCCCGCTGCTGGGCGGCAGTGAGTTGCGTGCCTACATCTCCTTGTAGCCTGGCCTCCTCGGTAAGACGGTCACATTCCACCTTTTGCTCACAAAGGAACCGGGACTTGTCTCGGCTACGAGCAACAATGTTCTAAAAAAAGGACCGAAATCAGAAGACACGAAAAAATTTATGAAGAAAGAAGAGAACAAGCGAGAAGATCAAGCGGATACCCGGCTAGACCGAGCGAGGATTTCGCGCAAGGCACCACTGGCCTCATTCAAGGCATTCAACGCAGCCGAGAACCCAATGTCCAGATTCTCCCGCTCTAGGCTCTCAGTAGCATCGTCGAGCGAGAACAGAGCCGATGATGGGTCCTCGGTGGCCATCCACCGGAGCGGCGGCTCTCCCCTCGCGGGAGAGCGGCTGCCTCCCGACAACAGGGCCAAAGGCGTCTCCCGTTGTGTCCTCCCCACCACCGTCATGATGACCGAAGACCCTCCGGCCATGTCCTCCTCCATTCGGCCTGCCCCGGGCGCCACGGCCTGGACCGTCGGTGGCACAGATTGCGCCACCCCCTTGGACGCCACCACGGCAGTATCCGACCCTGCCGGGCTTGTCGTGGTTGTGGCCACCTCCGGCGGGGCCCCCGGCGGTGCGAACTGCGCTGCTCCGTCGAACGCCACCGCGGCGGCATCCAACTCCACTCGGCCCACGTCTAGTGCAATCACTTGGGCCACCAGGGGCACGGAATGCGCCACCCCCTCGAAGGCCACTGTGGCCGCATCCAGCTGCTCCTGGCTTGTCGCGGTCGTGGCCGCCTGCTCAACAACCACCAAGGGCACGGGCGCCACCACGGACACCGTCGGACCAGCCAATGAGGCCGCAGCGGTAGCGTCACTCCCGCCCGAAACAGGGGTGATGTCGGGCAGCGTGATTCGTCCCACCTGAAGGGCAAGGCTCTTCCTAGGTGCCAGCCCCAGAGGGTGGCCCCATCATAAGAATCTGCAAAATGGAAAAAGGGCATAAGGTCGGAACAGAAAAATAAAAGAAGAAAATGAGGGGAATCAGCGATGTACTCTGATGCTTTCGGTTGACGGGTACGTTTTGGGGATGAACCCCTGGACCCTTGCTCCAGCTCATGTGGGTGGGACCGTTTCAAGCCTGCCTCTTGCTCCGACGTAGGGGGGCTCGTCTCTCTTGCCTCTAGGGGCACGGCACTAGAGCCGCTCCCCTCCATCGGCTCATGGGGCGTGGCGCCAGAGCCGCCCCTCTCCATAAGCTCACGGGCCACGGCATTGGAGCCGTCCCCCTTCGCCAGTACCTTGGGGATAGCCTCGAATCCGTCCACTCCCATCCACCGATCCGCCGCCGGCACCCCGCGGGTACCAGCAGATCCTCCGGCTCCCGTCGGACCCAGAGGCAGGCCCGGCTCCACTGTCCCCGTGGACTCACCTCCCTCCACGTGGAATAGAAGGGGTCCCTGCAGGGACAGTGAGTCCTCATTCACCAGGTCACCCCAATCCACGTCGGCTGCCATCTCATCATCGTCGTCGTCATCATCGTCGTTGTCATCACTACTAGTCTCCTCTCCTCAATCGTGAGCTTGCTGCTTCCGTATCGCCTTCTTCTTCGCAAGCTCCCTCATCTTCTTGTCCCAACCAGCCTGTGCGTGATTTGCTGCCGCCCGGGCTGGGTCCTTTGGCAGTGGAACCGGGCTGTTCTTGAAGAACAGTCCCCCGGCTGATCTCGCTATCCCATGGTTAGCTTCAGAGGATAAAAAAATTCAAGCAAAAAAAAGAAGGAGCAAGGGAAAAGAAAACTTACAAAGTCAACAAACCCCAGCTTTGGCCGCATCGGGGGATGCCCCGGCACCGGGTACACAAAGTCGAGGACGGCACCAATGGAGTCCTTCATGGGCTCCATCGCCTCCTTAATACGCTGTGCCACCTCGGAAGGACGGAGCGCGTCGTCGGCAAGCGTCGTCCCTTCGAACGATGCTTCAGGAAACATCAGATACAGGGGAAGCGCACGTGCCATCAGCGACGCAACCCTCCTCGTATGGTAGGCACCAATAATCCTCGACCCCTTCATGCCCCTCTCCTTTAGGGTTCGGAGGGCAGCGAGAAGACCGTTGAGATGCTTCTTTTCTTTGGCCTGAATGCCCCATCCCCACGACTCTGGGGCCTCCAAGATGTAGTGCCTAGTGAAGGCTAGCAATGGAGCGGTAGCGTCATTCTTGAGGTAGAACCATTGCAAATGCCACCCCTTGTTAGAGGTGGTCAGACGCATCAACGGATACGCCCCCGCCCGGGTGCTGCGGAGGTGGATGCTGGCACACCCCACCGGCGCGTGCAGATCTTGCTTCCCGACCCGCCTCTTCACGAGATTGACAGCAAAGAAGTACCGCTACAGGTCAAAGTGGGGATCGATCCCCAAGAACCCCTCGCACAGGGCGACGAACGCCGCAATGTGCTGAATACCGTTGGGGGTAAGGTGTTGAAGCTCCACCTGGTAGTAGTCCATCAGTCCCCGAAGGAACTGATGGGCGGGCGTGGTGAATCCTCGCTCGTGGAAGTGAGCGAAAGAAACGACGTACCCTTCGGGTGGCTCCGGTTCCCCCTCTTCATCGGGCAGTCGCCACTCCTCGGCGGCGGTCAACGGGCGAAGGAGGCCTCGACGGACGAGGCCCTCTAAGCGCTGACGAGAGATGTTGGATTTGTACCCTAGGTCCATTGCGATGGCAAGAGCAGCACGGGGAAGAAGGCAGCAGCGAGTTTGACGACGGAAGCAGTACGGGTGCGAGAAGCGCAGGCGATTGACGGCGGAGGCTAAGGACACGAAGGCGAGGAGGCAAAACGAGGTACCCTGGGGGCGAACCTCGTGGTTTTATAGGGGCGACGGATGCGAGAAGGGCAACCGTCCGCCTCAATCTCCGAGCCTGCCACGCGTACCACCGTGTCACCTCGCGGGATACGCGCACACGATCCCTATCCCTTCCCGAAAAATCACGCTGGATGGTTCACTTTCCCCCGGCAGACCAGGACTCCCTCTCCATCGAGGGGACACGGGTCGCAGTGCTTTTCCCTCCGGCCCACCTGTGGTCCCGAAGCCAAAGGCCCATCCCAACGAGGGATAGAACTGCAAACTACCGATACTCAAGGACACAAGCGTCACCAGGGCCTCGATTCGCAGTCAGGTCCTAGCCAGGCCAACACTGACTAAAATTCCCGCGAGCGAAATACCACGATTCCCTTAAAAATATCCCGTCGATGAAAAACCAAGTCTTTCAGCCTTACCCACGAAGGGTCCGATACTATCCCCCCAGGCGACTCTACTCAAATCACCCGAGGGCTCAGGGGCTACACCCATCGGGTGCGCTCGCGCGCACCCTCTGGCAAATTAACTCCGACAAAATCAAAAACACCCCCCGAGCGATTCTGTCCGAATCACCTGGGGGCTCAGGGGCTACTGTTGGGGACGTAACACCGGGGTACCCTAGGAGGTGGAACCAATAACCATCGAACATTAAAAACTCCTGAACAGACAAGGACACCGCTGCTTTCTTTGCCCGAATGACGTGAGTTTGGTTCCACCTCGCCCGACGCCCTTGGGCCAGCTCCGCCTCGCTTGAGGGCCAAGGGCTAGACTTCGTCTCGCCCGACCCCCGAGGGCTGGGCTCGGTCTCGCCTGAGGGATAAGGGTCAGCTCCGCCTCGCCCGAGGGCTTGGGGATAGACTCCGCCTCGCCCGACCCCCAAAGGCTAGGCGCGGTCTCGCCCGAGGGATAAAGGCTAGACTTCGCCTCGCCCGACGTCCGAGGATGGACCTCGCCTCACCCGATGTCCAAGGACTGGTTTTGTCTCGCCTGTCAACCTCTCCCCGCCCCCTCATGACGATAGGTACAGAGTAGGACAAGACGTTCGGGTCAACCGCGGCTTCGAGGGCCATACCCTGCGCCCCGGCAGGAAAAGTACTGCCAGGGAACGACGGGATGGGTGCTTTAGACCCTTCCAGGCGTAGCAGAGCCTGAATAGTGTTGCGGGCGCGTGCTCTTCGCCCTACAGATTTGTAGGCGCCGCCTTCGGCCCTCGGACACGAAACCCGACGTAGACATACGACAACCACTACGGTCCTGGAAAGGACTCGCGTCCTCCACAAATGACGGATGTGCTGTCACCACGTTATGGTCCTAAGGGAGCGGCGCCCGCTTCATGACCCCTCGGGTCCACCAGATCGGAGCACTCGCTTCAGCCTCCGAACGCCCTCTTCGATCGGAAGGCCTTGGCCACAGCACTACTTCGGACCCCGACCCCGTGTCCCTCCGACAGGGACTTATAGGAACCAGAAGGCATGCGGAGCAAGGCTTGGCAAGACTCATAAGTCAAAACCACTATACCAGAGTCCATACCCTGCGCAGAGCAATACTCTGTAGCCATCCTAACATTCTACAGTGGCATCGACAGTATTGTAGGCGCTTACCATTCTCTCACACTCGTCGGAATGGACAACAAGGCTTGGTAGACGTGAATAACAAGGCTGGGTAGCGTACGCACCCTTGCCCTCTCGCTTATAAGGCCGTCCCCTTCATCTATAAAAGGGGATGTGCTTCCTCCAACAAGGGCACGAACTTTTGTCAACACAACACACATCACACACGGTCAAGCTGCTACCAAGCTCTTGGCATCCTTTCGACCCTTCCATCAGAGTCTTGGGACCAGTCCCTCTCTCGACCGTTTGTACCTCCTACTACGAACTATTTTCGGTGCTAATAACACGAGCAGCAACAGACTGGACGTAGGAACATTCAGCCCGAACCAGTATAAATCTTGTGTCCTTAAGCACACCATCTGAACCTAACGCGCATCACTATAAATTTACTTACCGATGCTCGTACGAAACACCAACTTCCTCCAAAGCATGCCTGGACTGGCTTCACCAGCTCCCTAAACCCCCCAGCTGCATCAACATAAAAAATCAGCTGCAAGCTGCGACCTCCGTCTCCACAGCATTTTCCACGGAGACGGACATGACACCAGAAACGAGCTCAATAAACAAACAGAGCTCGAACTTTTAAACATATGTACGGATCTCTGTGCGTGGGGCCGTGGGCTAGGCATACATCATCGTCCCAGGCTCCCCAGCAGCTGCGTGCAGCAGCAACCATGACGGCTAGCAGGCAGCAGTACCTGCCATTCGTGCATGGGCACACAGAGTCTCGTGATAAACTCCTAGTGGTTGACGATATTTATTCGGCGTTTTTCACCCGGCCTGCCTCGATCGTAATCTCAGGTCGTCAGGATTGAGATCGTGAGCTCGAGACTATTGTCGGATCAGAGCTCAGAGCTAGCGCAGCAGCAGGAACAAAGATCTGCTGCATGCATGCTGCCCTCGACAAAGGACTGGCTCAATGTCCGTACGTCACCATATTTTGAAGGCTTTTCCCACTACCAGTTCTCAGTTCCAAGAAGCTCGATCACCGACAGATGGTAAGCACTTAGGAGTACACAGGAGTATAATCAGCGATTGGCTCGGTCTTTATAAATGTACACACAAGAATAATCCCAGATTCCAAGCCTCACATGCAGGCATGGCCGCATGGCATTGCGTGCTTGGGTCCAGCTTCATCTCTTCGTCATGACAGTTATTCTGGAATCTTTGTTGCCTCAAGGAAACTTAGTAGGTATCAGTAAAGATGGCAACGGACCCCGATACCCGATACGACGGGTATTTGATCATTAGAGGATGGAGATGGGATTATATATTTATCCGCGGGCATCTAAATGGGCAAGAATCAATCCCTGACGGGTATAGCGGGTACGGGAACGTTCTCGGGAACGTTCCCTGTTTACCCGTCCCCGTTACCCGTTGGGGAACCCGACTATTTGAGCTGTCATGCGAGTATTAGGCCCAAAGAAGCTCAACATAGGTATTTTGGCCCAAATCTGAACAATCATATATATAGTTTGTGTGTTCTAGGAACCCTAGTTTAATTTTTCCTCACCATCTCCGCCAGCAGCACAAGCACGCCTGCCTCACGAGCGCTTGTGCCCCTCGCTTCCTCAGTTTGGTCTCTCTGCCACCTTTGCTCGTCCTCCTCGTAACCTCGCTCCTTCTCCTCGTCATCTCCGAGACTCCGACACTTATACCCGGGTGAAGAAGAAACGTCTCTGATTACAAAGCTACGACCCCAAGTGTCTTTGTTTATCGGGTATGCAGTACCCGTCGGGTATCTGTTACCCGACCGATGCCCGACGGGTACGGGGATGGGCAAGAATCTATACCCGAGACAATTAATGGGGACGGGGATATGATGAATTCTCCGTAGCGGGGAAGAGAACGTTCCGACGATACCTGACAGGGTACATCCCCGTTGCCATCCTTAGGTATCAGTGTGGATTTGTTTGAGACCTCCTTTGGTATAGTGTTCCTCCTAAAGTACTTCTCTAGACGAGCTGAAGCATACGAGGAGGAGCTATTTTTTTAGGTCCGGCTTCTAATCTCGGAACGGCTCCGGCTCTTCTACTATTTTCCAGAAAATGACCCCTCTTAGGGCGTGTTTGGAACGGAGGAATAAAAAATGTAGGAATGCGAGAAAATACAGGAATAAGAAAGGAATGTGGTGGTAAAACAGAGGAATGAAAGAACACAGGAATTTGACAAGAATGAGCGTTTGGAATGCAGAAATAAGGTAGTAGAAGAATCTCATTACATTTGGACTAATGATGTGCTTGCTTTGCTAAACTTGGTAGCTTGAGATTAGCTTTGGTAGGTCATTAACTCAACAATGGAGCACCGTACTCCCTCCGTCCCATTAAAAATGTCGTTTTTTTATTTTTAGACTTTTTGTTTGACTGTTCGTCTTATTCAATTTTTTATATAAATATTATTTATTTTTTATGATTTATTTTACCATTAGAGATAATTTAATAATAATTTATTTATTTTATTATTTACATAAAAAATTTAAATAAAACGAACGATCAAATATAAAGTCTAAAAGTCAAAAACGACACTTTCAACCAAGGTAGATCGTAGGTCAAAGTTCTGGAGTTGGTGCATGGCGAGAACACAAGTGACGTGAATCGATAAAAATGTTTCCTCGGCTCTTGTGTCTTGTCCTTTTTCTCACTAACGCATGGCAATAGTGTTTAATAGCTTAGGCAGATGCGCATCATGTCACAGGAAAATTTCCAATGGCCTAGACTGGATGTTTTCTTTCCTTCAAAATGCATGGGTGAATGAAACTTTCCATAGGAAAGGATATGCTCAATCCTACGTGTAACACCTTAAAAATTGATTTGTTTTGAAATAGGGTTAAAAAGATTTAATTTCGTATTTTTGTGCTCATAAAAACATAGGAAATAATAATTTTTATTAAATTAAAATTTATCATAAGGCTTAGTAACATTTTTGTGCATTCATGCTGGTCCATATGTTTTATTGTACCGTGTGGATTTGACCAAAGTTCAAATTTTTTTAAACTAAATTTGAAGATGGATTTGAAAATAGAATTCAGAAAAAGAAAAGAAATAAAAAGAAAAACTCTCCCTCTCTGTTTTTGGCTCGAAGGCCCAACCTTCCTCTCTCTCCCTCCTCTCTCCCTTGGCCAGCGCTTCCCTTTCCCTCTTGGGCTTGCAGCTCATCGGCCCAACGCGCCCGCTTCCCCTCACTGGCCCAGCCAGGGCTGAAGCCCACTCGTGCAGGCGTTCTCTCCCTTCTCTCTCTCTCACTGACGCACCGGACCCACCTGTCGGCGCGTCTCCCAGCTCCCGCGCGTGCCCGAGCTGGGCTCTGCTCCAAGTCAGAGTCCGCCGTCGCCACGCCTCATCCCTAGCGTGCCTCCCATGCATTCTCCTGGCCATAAATACCGAGCCACACCGCGCGTCACCTCCCTAACCCGCTCTAGAGCCACAGCCGCCTCGCCGAATCGCCGAGTCACCGCAAAACCCTAGCCGCCATGCTCGTCGTCCGCCCCGCCAACCGTGTGTCGCCTCCGTGCCGTCTATGCACGCGAAAAGCGTCATGGTGAGTTCGCCGTGTTTTCCTCTTTCTTCCCATGCCATCCCCAAGTCTAGTCGTGGCCTCTAGGGCCGTCCCTGTGAACTCCGGCGAGGAGCCGAGCTCCCGGGCCATGGTGCTGCCGCGCACAGCGCCGCTCCGGTGACCCCCATTTCCCCATTTGATCTGCACCGCCCAATCTGAGATCAACGGTCTAGATTAGAAGATACCTCTTCGGCGGGTAACTTTGCTAAAGAGCCCCTGTCCTTTTCTAGTATAGAACCCGTCATCCCTGCATTTTTCTAAAGAACCCCTGTACTTCTTCTTTATCATACCCGCCGTCCTTGGCTCAATTTAAAATCCAATTTTATCAATTTAAATTCTAAAAATCAAGTTCCAGCTATTTACAGAAGTGCCACTAATCTTGTTTTCGCCATAAAATCTCTGTTTTAACTCCGATTTGACACATTCAAGTTGCGTTAGATTCGTAATTGCATAATCTACATGTCTATCTTACTATTAAATATATTTTCAACTTTTAAAATTTGAGGTTAGATTTAACCTATTACTTTTTAAAAGAAATCTTGTTTAATTCATAACTTTTTCGTTATAGCTCCGATTAGCGTGTTTTTCGCGTGTGTGTTTCGTAGTAACGTGTAGAACATCTTTAAAACCTTTTCACTTGCTGTTTATTATGTTTGGTGTACTGTTCTAATTTAGATCTATTGTTTGCTTCGTGTATGATTACATGGATGCTTGTGTGATGCTTTATGATCTTTTCTAGTCGGTGAGCTTTATGTGTTGATAAAAAAGGAGTTCCTTAGAAGTTTTGGACTTGAAGAAGGATCATAGTTTTAAGGCAAGTATAGCATGGGATTATCCTTATTTCCTACCAACTTTAATACATTTAATTCATATTGGATGTGTCACCTTGATAGGGATTCCCTAGAATTAGACTTATACCTTGTCTCCTATGGGATATGCATTGGGTAGCTTTGCTAGTGCTCAACGAAACCATGATCTTGTAACTTGACTAATGGAATATGCAATAAACATTAAAATATGACTTTTTAGCAACTTGGAAATAGGGGCTGGAGTGTTTAGATACTTTTTAAATGCTTTAGATTCCTCTCTCTAAGGACTTATCTGTAAGTGATCATCCATGACTTACAGTACAACTGTAAGGGCCATATGGCTCTGACTTTAGCTCAGTAGGAGGATCTTTTTAGCTTGTTAGTGGTTACCTTTATGGCGTAAGAATGGCTTGACGAATCAGGTATAGTGCAGCCTCTGTCCCCTTGAGTATAGGCTGCGTGTCATTGTGTCATCGGGAAAGGGGGCTCTACATCTGTTTGCTGAGTGAATCTAATGGCCCTAACTTATTAGATGAACCTTTGAAAGGCTTCATAGTGAAGCATGTCTGCTCACCTTGGAAGTGTTTTGGGAGTAATTAACCCGGACATATGGGTATTAGGACTCATAGTGAAAGTGTACAACCTCTGTAGAGTGTAAAACTAGTATATCAATCGTGCTCATGGTCATGAGTGGCCTTGGAACCCTTACGGAATAGATGATGAACACTGATGATACTGATGATAAAGATGCTTATTAATGGTTAATTGTTTATGCTATTCATTATTTAGGTTTACCTGATCATGTGTTTATATGGGCTTGTGAATAAACTTGTTGCCACCCAATTGCTAAAAGATGACCCATTAAAAGTTAATCGTAGTTAAACCAGTGTCAACCTTTTGAGCCTCGTGAACCCTGTAAGGAAAATGGACCCTTAGCCCATTTACTTTGGATTTTGGTGTTTTGATGACCAACACAACTAAATTGGACTAATGAATTTGCAAGTAATTGTTTTGTAGCTCAATAGGATGCAAGACGTGACTTGGACGAAGGCGACGTGATGATCCGATGATCAACACCATAAGCAAGATCTTAGAAGCATAAGAGAAGACCCAAAATATCAAGCAAAGTCCAAGCACGAAGATAGAAACCAAGCCATATGTAAGATCGCGAAGAAATGAGCTCATAGAGGTGACCGGACACTGGACCGGACGCTGGAGGAAAGCAACCAAACGCTCCGATCAAGTAGCTCGGCAACAGGCATCAGTAGCAGCGACCGGACGCTGGACCAGACGCTGGCGGCAAATCGACCAGACGTAGGACAACAGAGTTCGGTCAAGTACAGAGAGGTTCTAGAGCGGCGAAACTGTGACCGGACGCGTCCGATGGCAAGTGACCGGATGCTGGCAGCGTCCGATCAGTTGATCGTGGCTCCAACGGTCGGGACGACCAGACGCATTCGGTCAAGACATGCTTAGTGTCCGGTCAGTAGCAGAAAAGCATGATTTCATCCCCAACGGCTACTTTCTCAGTGGGGCTTATAAATACAACCCCAACCGGCCAAATGGAAAGTGTGGAGCCGAGGAAACATATCAAGGGTGTTGATACACCATATTAGTGATCTCCACTTGCATAGTGTTTAGTGTTTCATTAGGTGATTAGCGTAGGTGCTTTGTGAAGTGCTTAGGTTGATTAGACCACCGCTGTAGGGGTATTAACCCCTATACCCTTACGGCTAGGCTTGGGCCGGCCTAGATCAGAGGGTTCGGTCCATCAAAAGACGACACGCGGCCTGGCCAACCTATTTGGAGTCCCGCGCAAGGAGTCAAGATAGATTTGACGATCAAGCAAGATCCTGGTCGGTTAGAATAGGAATCCTTATCCGGCCACATATGGCAATTGTAACTGGCTAGGATTAGTTTCTAGATCTATAATCCTGCCCCCCGAACTATATAAGATGGGCAGGGGACCCCTCTAAAAAACATCTCTCATTGACATATAACAATACAATCAGACGCAGGACGTAGGTATTCCGCCTTCTTGGCGGCCGAACCTGGATAAAACCTCGTGTCTGTCTTGCGTCACCGTCTTGTTTGTGGCTTACGCATCTGTCTGCCGACAATCTACTACCTTAGGCATACCCCTAGGTAGACTGCCAACCATATTTCGTCGATAGTGGCGCGCCAGGTAGGGGGTGTGCGTACTGCTCTCCAAGCAAACAAGATAGTCATCATCTCCGGCTCCATGGCTACGCTGAATGGCCTCACGTTCACCGTCGGCCAGATCACCTGGACCACTGGCTCCGGCGACTTCATCGCCATGACCACGGAGGAGGCATGGATTCAGTCTGCGCCGACCATGGCTCTGACCACGGTGGATACGGCTCCGACCACGGTGGATACGGCTCCGACCACGACGGACACGACTCCGACCACAATGGATCTGGCTCCTACCATGGTACATCTAGCTCCGACCACGCCTACATCATCTTCAGCCACGCCGACAACCCGTCATCCGCTTTCCCGCTACAAAGGGAAGCAGATCGACAACACCGACCTGCTCGACTCCATCGATCGGGTCGGCACCAAACTCGCTAAAACCCTAGCTCTGGTAAGTATGATTCAAAGTCAACCTAATGAGCAGGTAACCGCTCCCCACAATAGATCTACCCGACCAGCTCGGGCTAGTCGTCCTGCATGACTTGGTACAGATCTTGTGGTCATATCAACTCCTGAAGGGCGCTCCGCTCGTCGCTGGCCAGCCTCCGCGATGGGTCTCCGGCTCTTCGAGTACGAAGCCTCGATGGAGAACTACCAGGCCTAGCCCTACAGCCTGTGGAACGCTGCCTCCAACTACGCGTATAACATACAACGCTGCTCGGATCTATGTTTTGTACACCAGCCTCGGCCGAGGCCAAGCAACTTCGTCAACATGATCCGGATTGAGGATTATCAAGAAGGATCCATCCACACGGTCCAAGAGGGTGACTCCAGCTCCTCGTCTGGCATCGCATCTAATGCCTCCGTCCACACCAAGCTCCAGCATCACGACGATGAAGGCGTCGAATACGATCTGGATATCCTAGACCACGCCCCGGGTTTCCTGCAATTCCTGTCTTTCCCACCAAGGCGAGGGGGTTTGATCAACGTTGTCAGCAATGATGAACCGCCAGCAGTTGGTGAAACAGAACAAGAAAGGATTGCACGCAAGGCACGCAATATTGACTAGTTTAATCATCGGCAAATCGAAGCTGAAGCAGAAGAGGAGGCACGACGCATAAGGGTCCAACCACGCGACCTCAACAATGCTTTCGATGGGGTGGGGGACAAATAGGTCTTTAGGACTCCAAGCGCCAATGTAGCCGTCACCATGGCGACAATGCAATGGCTACCCAACACCCCGGAAACCCAGGCAGTTCGTGATGATATACAAGCTTATCTGACGGCTGCTATGGCTCAGACCGCAGAGATGGTGAATCAAGCCCAGGCTCCATCCGTTTCAGTCGAATCAAGCCACAGCCGCCAATACTCAAGTCGCTCACAGCCACTCAACCAACGTGGCTCGCGCAACAACGACCCATCAGACAACCGTTAAGGCGGAAATGGCGGTCATGATGATGGTCGGGATGATAACCGCCATCGGGAGGACAACCGCCGCGACGTTCAGGATGACAACCACTGAGATAATCGCGATAATTGCCACAGTCGCAGGGTTAATTAGGATGGCAACCGGGATCGCTGTGACGACAACCGCCATCGGGAGGACAACCGCCGCGACGTTCGGGATGACGACCGCCGAGATAACCGCGATAATCACCGCGGTAACCACGGTCGCAGGGTTAATCAGGATGGCAACCGGGATCATCGTGATGGCAATAACGATCTCCGCCGCTACCTCGGGGAACACGATTTGCGCGATTGCATCAACCAGAGAGCCAACGATCGAGCATCCCATGAAAGTTATCGCCGTATGGAATATGACACTGCCCACGACCTGCCGGGTCTGAAGCAGTTTACTCCGCACCTTCGCCAAGTCATATGGCCTAAAAACTTCAAGCTCGAGAAACTTCAGAAGTACGACGGCAAGGAAAACCCCGAATTATGGGTCATGCTCTACGAAACTGCGTGCAGATCAGCCATGGCTGACGAGCACGTCATGTTTAACTACTTCCCAGTCGCTGTTGGCCATGCAGGTCACCAATGGCTGGTCAGCTTGCCGGTGAACTACTTTGATTCTTGGCAGGAGCTCAAGCAAGCCTTCATCGACAACTTCATTGCTACTTGTGAACAACCCGGCAACAAATATGATCTGCAACAGATTCGAGATCGAAAAGATGAGCCACTGCGCGAGTACGTCCGGCGTTTCTCGGAGATGCGCATCAAGGTCCCATCAATCTCCGATAACGAGGCAATCGAGGCTTTCATCACTAGCCTCCGCTTCCACGACACCCTAAGGGACAAGTTCCTCTGCAAGAGACCTGAATCGGTCACAGCGCTCCTGGCCACCGCTAAGAAATATGCAGACGCCGACGATGCTAAAAAGATAATTATTGAAGAAGCAGCAAGGGTTCCACGCTCCGACCACCCCCCACAACGCGACGACTACCGCGGCAGCCGTGGCCGGAATGATAATTTTGACCGCCACAACCAGCGCAACGACTCCCACGACCACCGCGACCAACGTAATCAGCGGCGTAACCGCCGTGACGATTACAGAAGCAAGCATGCTTGGGAAGACGACAACGAGGTCAACATCGTTAAAAAAGGCGGTGGACGTTGTAACTATGAAGATGACTATGCCAAAGCATTGAAAGGGCCCTGCCAGCTCCATCCTAAGTCAAACCATACCATGGAGAATTGTCGTGTTCTCAAGTCTATCTACACGCGTCAATAGGCTCCGGATATATCCGACAAGCCTAACGACGCAGGGGAACAGCGCAACGAGGATAACGACGACGAAGACGCAGATCCCCATCACAAGTATGTCAAGCCAACCGATCGCGTGCACACCATCATCGGGGGCAAAGTATCCATCGAGACCAAACGTGAACGCAAGCTGCTCACCCGCGCTTGCCTGAACGTTGCCAACACCGACAACCTCCTCACCGATCCGCGGCTCTCTCCGTGGTCCCACCGTGAGATCTCCTTTAGTAGAAGGGACTAATGGGCCACAATACCTGAGCTAGGGCGATTTCCCCTGGTCCTCGATCCTTGTATCAACAAGGTTTAGTTCGACAGAGTACTGATCGACGGCGATAGCTCCATCGATATACTGTTCAAAAATAGTCTACCTGCCCTGAAGATAGCCTAGGCGGACCTCAAGCCGTATGAGGCACAGTTCTGGGGTGTTCTCCCCAGACAGAGCTCTACACCTCTCGGGCAGATCACGCTACCTGTGCAATTTGGGACCCCGGACCACTTCCGCACCGACTATGTCAACTTCGTGGTCGCTGACTTCGATGGCACCTACCATGCTATTCTTGGTCGACCATCGCTCACCAAGTTCATGGCCATACCTCATTATAGGTATCTGGTGCTCAAGATGCCTACCGAGAAAGGAGTTCTAACCCTCTGAGGCAACGTGTACGTAGCTTATACCTGTGAGGACGACAGTTTCAAAATAGTAGAGGCTCACGACCTCTCTATTCGCTTGGCCGAGACCATGCTCGACGCCAAGAAGACCTCGGCCGCCACCTAGAGATCCCAGAGCTCGAGGCTCCACGCAAGAACATCAAGTCCAAGGAGCACAAGGTGATCTAGCTGGTCGACGGTGATCCCAGCAGAACGGCCCTTATCGGGGCCAACCTGGATCCCAAATAGGAAAACGCGCTCGTCAGGTTCTTGAGGAGCAACGTGGATGTGTTCGCATGGAAACATGCTGACATGCTCGGTGTACCTTGGAACTTGATCGAGCACTCCTTGAATGTCAACGGCAAGGCCAAACCTATCAAGCAGAAGCTACGATGGTTCACTCGCGACAAAAAAGAGGCGATTAGGGTAGAAGTTACATAGCTTTTGGCAGCCGGATTTATCAAAGAAGTGTATCATCCGGAGTGGTTAGCCAACCCGGTTCTTGTACGCAAAAAGAATAATGAATGGAGAATGTGCGTTGATTACACTGATCTCAACAAACACTGCCCTAAGGACCCTTTCGGCTTACCTCGCATAGGTGAGGTCGTAGATTCAACCGCGGTTGCGAGCTGCTTTCCTTTCTCGATTGCTACTCTGGTTATCACTAGATCGCTCTCAAAAAGGATGACTAGATCAAGACATCTTTTATCACGCCTTTCGGCGCCTACTGCTACACGACCATGTCGTTCGGGCTCAAGAACGCCAGGGCTACCTACCAACGCGCTATACAAGCTTGCCTCAAAGACGAGATAAAAGATGACCTCGTCGAGGCTTATGTTGATGATATAGTTGTCAAAACCAAGGAAGCACATACCCTTGTCGACAACCTGGAACGCACCTTTGCAGCCCTTAACACATTCCAGTGGAAATTAAACCCAAAAAAGTGCATCTTTGGTGTTCCTTCTGGCATACTACTTGGCAACATCATCAGTCACGACGGCATATGCCATAACCCAGAGAAAGTCAAAGCTGTCTTGGACATGAAGCTGCCCAAAAAGGTGAAGGATGTTCAGAAGCTTATCGGATGCATGGCCGTCCTCAGCCGTTTTATATCAAGATTAGGTGAAAAAGGATTACCGTTCTTTAAACTGCTCAAAGCATCCGAAAATTTGAGTGGTCGGAGGAAGCAGACGCTGCCTTTACACAGCTGAAACAATACCTTATGTCACCTCCGGTCCTCACTGCTCCCAGAGAAGACGAAACACTCCTGCTTTACATTGCAGCTACTAATCGAGTGGTCTCCATGGCCATGGTGGTCGAGCGCGATGAGCCCGGCCACGTCTACAAGATACAGCGACCAATCTATTTCATCAGTGAGGTACTCAATGAGTCAAAGACCAGGTACCCATAGATTTAGAAGTTGATCTACGCCATACTGATAACATCCCGAAAGTTGAAACACTACTTCGATGGATATCGTGTGGTGGTCATGACTGAGTACCCTCTGCGAGACATCATTAGCAACAAGGATGCGAACGGGCACATCATCAAATGGGCAATGGAGCTATGCCCCTTCTCCTTGGAATTTGCAAGCCGTACTATAATCAAGTCAGGCACTCGTCGATTTCATCGTCGAGTGGACAAACTTAAGCACGCCCGCCTCTCCGGGATCTGACGAGTATTGGACGATGTACTTCGACGGCTCTCTCAACATTGACGGTGCTGGAGTAGGAGTCCTTTTCGTGTCACCATCCAAGGAGCAGCTCCGGTACGTCCTCAGGATTTATTTCCCAGCATCTAATAATGCCACCGAGTACGAAGCATGCCTACATGGTTTGCGCATTGCGGTTGAGCTTGGCGTTAAATGTCTCTATGTCTACGGAGACTTGACTCTGGTCATCAACCAACTCAACAAGGACTGGGACATGACCAGCGAAAAGATGGATGCATACTGCAAATCGATTAGAAAGCTGGAAGGCAGGTTCTATGGCATCGAGTACATACACGTGGTCCGGGACAAGAATCAAGCAGCGGATGCGCTGTTAAAGTTAGGATCATCCCAAGCCAAAATCCCACATGGTGTATTTGTCCAAGACCTGCTCACGCCTTCCATCGAAGAGGAAGATTCCACGGTCAACAAGCCTCCAGACCAGCAATTGGTGGCTACGGTTCCGGCGTCGAGCACCACCGAAACGCCTCCGATCACTCATGAGCCTGACTAGAGAATACCTTTCATCAAGTACCTAACAGATGGCAGCGGTTACACTGATCGGACAGAAAACGAGCGCCTCATGCATCGCAGTAAGCAATACCTACTCGTCGATGGCAAGTTATGGCGCAAGAACGCAAAGGAGGAAATCTTGATGAAATGTATAACCCAGGAGGATGGCGAACATCTCCTAGACCAAATCCACTCTAGCTCCTGTGGCAACCACGCGGCCTCAAGAACGCTGGTCGGTAAGGCTTTCCAAGCAGGGTTCTATTGGCCGTTAGCAGTAGCCGACGCAGAGAAGCTAGTCCGCCACTGTGAGGGTTGTCAGTTCTTTGCCAAGAGAATCCACATACCAGCACATGAGATCCAGACAATACCAACCTCTTGGCCCTTTGCATGCTGGGGACTAGATATGATCGGGCCCTTCAAACCAGCTCGTGGGAAATTTACATGCGTTTTTGTGCTGATCGACAAATTCTCTAAGTGGATAGAATACATGCCTTTTGTATAGGCATCCTCAGAAAAGGCTATCACATTCCTCGACTAGGTCATCCACTGTTTCGGCATACCCAACAACATCATCACTGATCTGGGTACTCAGTTCACCGGGAACGCTTTTTGGGACTTCTGCGATAAAAGGAGCATAGTAGTAAAATACGTTTCGATGGCGCACCCTAGAGCTAATGGACAAGTCGAGCGGGCAAATGGCATGATCTTGGATGCATTAAAGAAGAGGATGTATAGAGAAAATGACAAAGCTCCCAGAAGATGGCTCAAAGAGTTACCAGCCGTGGTCTGGGGCCTCAGAACTCAGCCCAGTCGTAACACCGGCGTCTCACCATACTTTATGGTTTGCGGCGCTGAGGCAGTCCTCCCAGTAGATATAGCTTTTAGATCAGCACAGGTAGAGAACTTCGATGAAGGCAAGGTCAATGAAGTACGGGAGCTAGAAGTGAATAGTGCAGAAGAGAAGCGGCTCGATTCTTGTGTATGTACAGCCAAATACCTTGCTATTTTGTGCAGGTACTACAATAAGAATGTTAAAGAGAGGTTCTTCATGGTTGGGGACCTAGTCCTGAAGTGGAAGACAAACCAGGCTGGTGTCCATAAACTCACAACCCCATGGGATGGGCCCTTCATGATCAAGGAGGTCACACGACCAACGTCTTACAGGTTAGCTCACCTGGACGGTACGAATGTACCAAACTCGTGGCACATCGACAAGCTTAGATGTTTCTATGCTTAACTACTAAGATATGTACTCCTCTTGAACTTTTGATTTACTCCAATAAAGCTATTATGATTTCTCCGACCACTCTGATGTGTCACTTCGAATTTTATGATTATTTTAACTTAGCCAGACAAAGCCGACCACCATTCCTTCTTGGGTTTTCGGAGCAGGCCCTGTCTCCAGTTCCTCCCAACGCATGCACGAGATCCACTCTCTACGCTACGGGTGATCGGCAGTTCCCCCCTGGTTTGACTTGTCTACATCTACGTGTGCACAGGTCACGCACCTCACACTCCGACCACATGGCAAATCGGGGCCGTATAAACTTTTTAGGATGACGTGTCGAGTAAACTGGTACAACTAAACAGAACGCTAACATGTTCTCACTTAGTTACACAAAAATGAATCTCAAGCTTAAATACATTTTATACAAAACAAACAAGCTTATGATGATATACAGTTACGTTATTACAAGCTTGCCTAAAGAGGCCCAAGTTTACAATAACACAACTATGCCCTTCTTCTATAGCTCTAGCCTATTCTATTGGCTGGTCGGGACACGCAGCACTCGCTGCTCGCTGCTTCCGATATCCTGCTCGAGTCTTGGGGACTCCTGTACTGGTCGAGCTGAAGGGGATGGCCCCGTCGATGCCTAGCTGGTCGAGACCGCAGGTTTCGTCGGTTGGCTCGCAACTGATGGCGTTTCCAGCTGACTTGTCGATGGCGTACCATGTATAGGTGCTGTCCCACCTCCACACAGGTTAATGTCACCAATTATCTTTGACGACAGGTCTAGCTAGGTCATCTGAAGCTCCTCAGCCTTGTCTGGGTCTACCTCCTTCGGGTACCCAGCCTCCAGGCGCTTGAGGTCGATTAGGGGGTAGTGGGCATGCACCATGCTTAGCACATGTGCACCTGTGTACTCACCCGCCTCCTTCACGAATTCTTGGAACCAACCCCATGCCTTTCGGCATCTCTCGACTAGTCCGAGCTGCAGCGTCCTTGGCGCTTCCTCTGTAAGCGCTGGGTCGATTAGGTCGAGGACGGGCAAAATGCCAGTTGCCACCTCCTAGCACCGGTTCTTCCATGTGTCCCAATCCTCGGTGGTCTCTAGGCATCGTGCCTTCCAGCCGTCACGATCTTTCATCACGGCCTCCAGATGTTTCTTGGCATTTACTTTTAAAACTGCAAACCGTACAAGACATCAAAATGTAACGGCACGACAAGATAAGGCGGGCAACAGAATGAGCAAGGTGGTCTGGAACACTTACTTTTCAGTTCCTCCTTCATCTTGGTTGTGCGGTCCCGGAGTTGAGACTGGTCGCGTGCCAGTTTCTCGTTGTCCTCCTTCAGGCGACCACACTCTACGGTCACACGGCTATTCTCCTCTTGGAGGCGGGTTACTTCAGCTTCTAAGCCTGCACTACAGCTGTCACTACCAACAATGCAACAACACGTGTCATGCACTTGCTATGATAAAATGACAACTTACTTGTTTTTTCCTGCTCTTTGTTACTGAGCTGGACGACCAGGTTCTGGTTTTGTGCCTCTTGCTCCGTCCTCTCCTGGTTGGCGGCTTCAAGTTGGCGGCGCAAGCGTTCCACCTCGGCCGCCAGTTCTCTATTGTTTACCGTGATTCCCTCAATCTGGTCGAAGCACCTTTTTTGGTACTTTGCGGTCTTCATCAAGTCCTGCATATAAACAAGCTAAGTCAGATAGTTCGACTAAATAGCAGGATCAAGTGGTCAAGCCAAACATACCTGAACTTCTGTCACCAGACGTTTTGCCGCTCGTTCAACTTTTAGGGTCTCTTCGACCTCTAGGATTTCCTCATGCATAACCCACTCGTCGTTCCGCCAGCGCGACACATATACATGTTGTCGTTTGTCTTGGGGACGGCCCAGGACCTCTTCTACTTCGTCCTCTTTGGCCTCTTGTTCAGGAGGCAGCGCTAGTCTGGAGTTTGTAGTCTCTGCGACCACTATGGCTTTCCCACGAGCCGTAGCATCGGCAAGCGTGCTCTGTGCCACCTCCGGCTACTGCTCCTCGGCTTGGTCTGGTCCCCTTGGCGCCAAAGTATCCCCCTCAGTAGGGTTATTGCTCAGAGCACTTGTACTTGGCTTGGCTCTCTTCTCGACCAGCTGCTCGGGGACTGTCGTCTGGCCGGTCGTCTGCTGAGGTTCTGGTGGATTTTCTTCTATAGGTTCCTTCACAGCCGGCTGCTGGGCAGTTCTTTCCGCCGTTGCTGGTGAAGCCATTCCGCACCCGGCTACCTGGTCAAGATTTTCAGTGGACGCCGACCTAATATATCATAGATAAGTTCAGAAGACAATAGTATTCAATACAAATTGTAAGCTTACATCAAGGTTACAAATACTTACAGCTTGGAAGCATGGAATGACATGGCGAAGGAGCGTCTCTTCGACCGCGCTTGCTCCACATGCTTGGCGGGTTCCACCAGGTCTTTTTCCACAACCAGTACCGGCGCCGGGGCTTGGTGCTCGACCCCTTCTCCACTTGTCCTCTGTGTTGTAGTGGTCGGTGATGCGATCCCTGCTGGCACAGAGGAGCCACCCTGCTCCGTCGACTCTAGTTGTCTCCTCCTCTTTTGAGGGACAAGTCGGAAGATGTCCGCATCCTCTATTTCATCATCTGACAGTGGGAAGAAGGCCTGATGACGTTTGTTGGCCGCCGGCCGCTTGCCAGCAGCCCTAGCCATTGCCTCCTCCCCAACCCCGAGTATGGCCCAGTCGACGTCTTCGGCCCTGGCACTAGTCTAGGTGGTTGGGCTGGCAACTTGCGGCCAATCCACACCAGGGGGTGGAGACACGAACACTGCTGCCCTGTCGCGACCATTACTCTAGGAAATATAAAGGTGACAACATAGCCAATTTTGGTTACAACATAACTCTATAGGTACAAGGAAGCATAATTTACCTTTGGGGGAGGTCGGGCCAGCTTGAAGGTGTGCTCGATGTCGCTTAACCTAACATAATTGGGATCGGCTAAGTTGAATAGCTCCCCAATCCTGGCCTTGACTTCGATCTTGTCAAGCGCCTCTTTTCTAGTCCTCGTTGGATCAACGCTCCTCTGGTATTCATAGCCAGGATGTACCCTCCTCTGGCAGGGCTGGATCCTTTGGCTAATGAAGTTCCCGACCACGCTTGGACCATCCAGCTTCCCCCACGGGATCATCCCGAGCAATTCTACGATCTGTTCCAAGTGCTCGGGCTTCTCCGACCAGCTGTTCTTCTTCTTCGGAACGAACCCCACGTCGCACAGGGTGATCATGTTTGGCTCTTCGTGGATGTAGAACCACTTCTTGTACCATTCGTCCAGCGATGTGTTCCAAGGGCAATGCAAGTACTAGGCCTTCATCCCATCACGCAGATTGAGGTATACGCCTCTGGCTATCTTCGAGCCGCCGCTCCCTTTCTTCCGTAGACAGAACAGATGGCGAAAGAGGTCAAAATGGGGCTGGAAGAAACCATAGGCTTCGCAAAGATGGATGAAGGTGGAGACAAGAAGAATCGAGTTGGGATGCAGATTGCAAATCCCAATCTCGTAATACAAATAGAGCCCCTGAAGGAAAGGGTGCACTGGAACCCCAAAACCCTGCTTGAAGAAATCCTCGAAAACCATAATCTCACCTGGTTGTGGATCGAGGTAGCTTTCTCCTTCCAGCGCACGCCACCCCGTGAGTGCCTTGTTGTGGAGCACTCCCATGGTGACGAGGTCTTCGATGGTCTGCTCATTGCTCCTTGACTTCCACCACTCCTTCGCCGTGACTCTGGCTTTCTTCTGGACGTCTCTCTTCGCCATTAATCCGTCCTTGCTAAAGGGGTGGATGCGGTGGAGGGGTGATTGGTGATGATTTCGGAGGTCTAGGGTTCGGCAAGAGGAAGAAGAAGACTGCGGCGGCGAATGATAATGGGGATCGGTAAAAAGTAACTTACCAGTTCTATATTATAAATAACCAAGAGTTCTGTCATTTCGTCCGCCCGAGATTCTTAGGAGACGTGCGCATGTGCCGCAGACGGTTGTTTTCACAACCTCGACATCTACGCCAATAAATGTGCCCCTTCATTACCAGTGTACGCGCCTCTTCGTTGCTAGTGTGAGAGGGCCCACACTGACGCACCTCCTTACAGGTGCCAAGCGACTGTATGCTAGAAAGGGCAAGAAGACAGTGTGACGTGCTATACCCGTCTGTTTTTTTTTTTGACCAGACGTGTCAGATTGGACTTGACAGAGTACGGAGATAAATAAATACACCAAATAATAGTATAAGCGGCGTTCGTTTCTTCGCTACATGTCTTGTGCTCAAGGATGGTGCAGACCACTGCCGTGCTCGGGGACTGCTTCGACCACTGCCGTGCTCGGGGACTGCTTCGACCACTGTCGTGCTCGGGGACTGCTCCGACCACTAATGTGCTCGGGGACTATCCCGACCACTGCTCGGAGATCGTTCTCCTCGGCTACATGTGATTTGTACTCACATACAGCTGGGAGACATTTATTTAGACCTTGCTACAAGGCTCATACTTCACCTTCCAGCAAGCCCAGGGACTACATCAGTACGATGCACCTGCCGGTGCATCTCGTATCGCCTGTACGATGATTGGATTCTCAACTTAACTGGGAATTCTTTTTAGACCCTGGCACCACGTGCCTACGTCACCTACTACTAGACTCCGGGACTAAGTGGGCACACTTCACCTTGCGGTGAATGCGTTTATTAAATCAACCCTTATGCTTTGACTGATTAAACGAATTACTATCGTGCTCGGGAACTGTCCCGACCACTGCTCGGAGATCATTCTCATCGGCTACATGTGATTTGTACTCACATACAGTTGAGAGACATTTATTTAGACCTTGCTACAAGGCTCATACTTCGCCTTCCAGCAAGCCCAGGGACTACATCGGTACGATGCACTTGCCGGTGCATCTCGTATCGCTTATACGACGATTGGGTTCTCAACTTAACTGGGAATTCTTTTTAGACCCTGGCACCACGTGCCTACGTCACCTACTACCAGGCTCGAGGACTAAGTGAGCACACTTCACCTTGCGGTGAATGTGTTTGTTTTTCGACCTCTACGCCTCTGATAATCAAGGATGCTACGCTTCAAGGTTTACTTACATTTCTTTTCAGAAATACAAGTGGGCACACTTCACAGGATGGAAATCTTTTTCTTTTTTCTTAAGAGCACCATACATTCTTCGGACAACCTACTTCTCCGGCGACAACGGTGGTCAGAGATATCAAGGACTCAAGCCTTACTTGTCGGAGAAGGTTAAAATGGCGTGTCGCAGCATAATACATGGTGCTCGGGGACTAGCTGTGGAGGTATTAACCCCTATACCCTTACGGCTAGGCTTGGGCCAGCCCAGATCAGAGGGTCCGGTCCATCAAAAGACGACGCGCGGCCCGGCCAACCTATTTGGAGTCCCGCGCAAGGAGTCAAGGCAGATTTGGCGATCAAGCAAGATCCTGGTCGGTTAGAATAGGAATCCTTATCCGGCCACATATGGCAATTGTAACTGGCTAGGATTAGTTTCCAGATCTGTAATCCTGCCCCTCGGACTATATAAGGTGGGCAGGGGACCCCTCTAAAAAAACATCTCTCATTGACATACAACAATACAATTAGACACAGGACATAGGTATTACGCCTTCTTGGCGGCCAAACCTAGATAAAACATCGTGTCTGTCTTGCGTCACCGTCTTGTTTGTGGCTTGCGCATCTGTCTGCCGACAATCTACTACCTTGGGCATACCCCTAGGTAGACTGCCGATCATATTTTGTCGACAACCGCTTATGCACTTGCTCTAGATTTAGGCCTAGTGTTTAGTGAGGTTTGCATACCTCTTATCACTCGGTGCTTGCGCGCACCATTGTTGTACAACGGAGGGGCTTGTAGTCTTACGAGATCACACCAACCGCGTTTGTGGTGTGGCCGCCACCGTGTACCGGAGGGAACAAGGCCCGCGGCGTTTCGGCCGAGCTGCATGATGTACTCAAGAAGCTAGGACTCCCCGAGGCCAGCAGCATGGACTAGGCGGCCGACGCTCTTCCGGCAAATCCAACCTGGGCGTCACGTCGATTAAAAAATTGAAACAAGGGTATGGACTAGTAATGCTTCACTAACAAAGATTATAAATCTAAAAACCCACTTTCAGAGTTGATGGACTAAGTTAAAACTAGTGCGTAAGTTAATATACCACCTATGCATTTAACTCTTTTTAGGGTCTCTTTGGCAGAGCTCCGGCGGCTCCGGCTTCTGCCCCTGTTCACCTGTCGGCCGTCCATGGGCCGACAGGGGGCTACTGTTTACCGGTGCCGTTTTTCTTTCTCCTCCTTTCCTCTCTCATAGACACTGCCGGAGCCGGAGAAGCTTGTTTTTTCGGGCTCCGCGGCTCCGTGGCTCCCGCTCCCCTGGCACCTATCCGCCCGTAAACGGTCAATAGATGCAGGAGCCGGAGCCGTCGGAGCCCGGCCAAAGAGACCCTTAGTATACTTCAGAGAAACACAGTGTTGCAGTCGAGTACCAAGTACAGAACATAGACTGATCAAGACAGACAGACCCGGCTGGTCGGTGCTCTTTTTACCATGCACAGTACTATCAGAGACGCAGAGTCCCGGCACTGAAAAACGGAATCTGCACTGTGACATGAAAACCTCCAGTAGATTAATTGTCCTAGCCAGCCTTTACAAATGGAAAACTCCCATTAGTTGACGATAGAGTTACGACAAAACTTTTGAAGTGAGAAGTTCGAGTGGTGTGTGTGTGTGTGTGTGTGTGTGTGTGTATATATATATATATATATATATATATATCTATATATATATATATATATATATATATATATATATATATATATATATATGGAGAGTATATTTCGTAGCCCGCTATAAAATAAGTTATTCTGTAGCCACCTCCATTTACGATAATTTTATATACTAGTTTACGATAATGTCTATACATATTTACGATAGTTGGGTTACTATAATACATGGGGATATTTACCATAACGTTATAGTAAACCACTTAATAAGAGTTACTATAATCTCGTAAATTAACATAGTAATTATCGTAACTCAAAGTTGCTACAGAATAAATTATTTTGTAGCCAGCTACAGGGTAGTAGTTTTATATATATATATATATATATATATGATCCTGCTTTTATACCGTCACCAACGAGCAACCTGCATAGACATCTAAATATAAAATGGGTAGCAAGACACCTAAAATCAGTCTTCAATGGAGTACCTATACGGAAAATCTATTTTGGGTTCCTGAGAGACACAACCTAAATATGAACATCCTCTCTCCTGGAAACCCATTTACAGAAAGGATTATCTTTTGGGTCTTGTTCTTGAAGAAGATACAGAATAGGTATTAAACCTTTTACCTGTAGAGCTATCAAAGAATGAATGGGTCTTATATTTTGGGTGTTATTGTTGGAGATAGCCTTAGGTCATCGATAGTACGTGTGCTGCACATTACAGTATATATACTGGCATATACTCCCTCTGTCCTAAATTATCCGTCGCTTTGGGTTTCCGTGCCACAAGTCTAACTCGATTTATAGAAAATGTGTGCAATATTTGTATCTCCAAATAAATTTATTAAAAAACTAGATTCAAAGATTTTTCCAATAATACTAACTTTATACCATAAATATTAATATTTTTAATATATATTTTATCAAAGTTTCTCAAGAAGCGAAAACAAAGATATTTTTGGACGGAGGGAGTATATGCATGCTAGAGCCTTTTGTTTTGTTAGTTTCATCGTTTTTCCTCAGATCCCATTTCAACATGAAATAATGTCAAATATGCACCGATTCTCCAATATATATTAGACATGGGATCCTATGCTCTGTTCGTTTAGGCTTGTTTGTCTGATAAGTCATAATAGTATGGCTTAACTAATAAGTCCTAAATAAACATGGCGCTAACTAGTAGTGAAGAAGCATCATGCATTATTATTGCAGGTGCAATCTGCAATTTCGCAGATGCATGCACATGCTTGCTAGCCAGTACTGGTTGCTGCTACTCCCCAACAAACAATAACAGTGACACCACTCCCCGGAGCCCGGCCTGCGCCCCACCACATGCTGATTGAAAAAAATAACGAAAGAACCACCTTTCATAGTAATTAGCAACTAAATCCACTGATCCACCCAATCGTTGTACCCTAAACTCTCACGAGGTGTCCTCTGTGTTAGCCAATGGCAGGGTTTATTTGCAACCAAGAAAGTATCATAGTACCGAGAATGGAAATTCAAGGTAACCCTTTTATTGTTAAGATATGTGTGGTAGGCCTTGACTATATAGGGACCCTAGAGCCGTACATAAGATATTGGATCAATGGTCAAATCAATAGGACATAATAGATGAAACAAAATAGTACAAAATAGTAACATCCTTTAGGTGGCTTTATGTTTATAGTATTTCGCAAAAGATGAAATATGTCTACATCAAAACTGCGAGTTGTTAATATTTTATTTTAGCAAAGTTGAAAATTGTTTTGACTCATAACTTTGTAAGATACTAAACCATGCTCTAGGTGCTAGAAATTTATTTAATCATAATTAGTATATTGTTGTTCACTTTATAAATGTTATTTATACGAAAGTGATGCTAGATTTAATGTTTTCTCAATCCAAATACGCACCAAGTACCATATCTTTTATTCTCTGGTGGACACTATTACAGGTCAGCCTCACCAAATTGCTTGCAAATCTTATACGTCCCTTGCTTCTTGCTTGCCATTCATTTGCAGAAGTAAAAAATCACTCCTGATGAAATACATCAATATTATTTATTATTGCTTTAGTTTTTCTCCCATTCATAGGATCTAAAAAACAACATGATAGTTGTAAAACGAATAAACATTAAATATTCATTGAGAAGCCAATAAGAAATCCGTGTGGGCCAAGGGATGGCATGACTAGAACGTGACTTTTTGCTGCCAAAGTACATATTAAATAGATTCCATGTATTTAAGCTTGGAGAAGGTTTCTAAGTATGCATTATAATGTACAATAATTATAGTTAGGAATTTCAGTTATTATGCAAGTGACTTAAGATGGCACAGCCAGATGGTGTATTAATTAGTGTACCTCATCCATGATCAAACATTGTTATTTTCTAAATACAAGGGACATGGATCTAGCTATATATGTCAAATTGCAAATGTCACATGCCACTTCAGACTCTAAAAGAGCTAGCTTTACATTCAATTTCCCCCTAGTTGCAATCGAGAAATTTCCAGTTAACAGCCAAACTAGTAGGCATGCACTAGTATATGTCATGATCATCAGCCTGTTCGGCTAGGCTTATTTCCTCGTAAACGATCGTAAATTTCTAGCCGGAACAGGTATTTTTCTCTCACACCAAATCAGCCAACTTCTTCACGGATCTAGCAGACGAACAAGCCTAGCCAACGAGCAGGCTTTGCTTGGCCTCAATTAAACTGCTCATGCTTTAATTTTGCAGAATTACACGTACTCTTAGCAGGTAAAGAGAGCAGGAGAGGAATCTAGTCTAACCAAGCGTCAAGAGAGCAGGGAGATTTCTTTGAGCGAATGGTGGCTTGTAGCTGGATCGTCCCGGCCCGTCGGTTTTCCGGAGGCTGGAGCACATTTCACACCTATATGTCGTTTCACACAAGGACACAAGTAAGGAGCCGCATTCATTACGGGCTCCGAGGGGCTGCTCCCGCGGGTGGGCCCGTACCGTCACCATTCGTACGGGCACGTGCGGCCCCCACCTCTTTACGGGTCGTCCATTGGATGCTGGACGCCTTGGATATGTCCTGTGCGCCCATCATGGAGCAAAGGGCCGCCGTCCCCCCTGCCCTGCTCCTCCCTGCCTTGGACTCTTCTCCGGCGGGACCCGGGCCGTCCACCGCGCATCGGACGACGGCCGTCCGTCGACGGGGGCAGCAAGGACACCGGCACCGTTTGTCCTATACAAACGGAGCCCAGAGGGCGGGGCCTGTGATTCTGTGAAGCTTGCCGCCATTGCTGCCGCTGGCTTTCACCCACCCCCGACCCCGAACCACCACTACCACTCGATCGAGAGAGAAGGGAAGGGAGATGATAGTATACGGAAAAATAATATTTTTTTGACCTTTAGTCATGTCGCCTCTCACCTCAGTGTCCTTGTCATCCCTCTCACCTAAAAGCCCTAACAGTGCCGCCTCTGCGGCGCGACTTTTTTTCCTCTACGGCTGTTGCTATTCCTCCCCTCTGTTCCGTCTCCCAGTTGCTCCGCAGATCTCCCCTTTTTAGGCCAAACAATCCATCCACCACCACCACCCTGCACATCCCCCCTCCAAAAATAGTAGTAGCCGGCGGCATGCAGCTCCTCCGCCTCAGATCAATGGGCCTATGAGACGACGAGCAACGCCAGTCAGCAACCAGCCACCACTACCAACCATCCAGTCTCCAGGTGAGCTGAGCAACAAGCAAGGGTATGCACCACTCTCCAAGTCCAAGCTAAGCTCCTTTTTATCTTTTTCCTCATCTCTTCTCTTTGCGGAATCTCGAGCCAGCTTCAGCTCCAACTAGAGCTCCTGCTGGAAGCTTCTCCATCCACCACTCCGACGCGCGCGGCCGCCGCCGCCGAGATCAGCCGCCATCGCCACCAAAGGTATATTTGCTTGGAAGCGCGCCAATGACTGCATGCTGCCTCTCCAAGAAAATACTGTAGAATCCAGTTCCCCATCCCCACATGTATAATAATTTGACTGACCGCATATCATACACTAGCTTAGCTTGCTCTGAAAAATAATGTTTCTTGTAAGTATCCTTTTCTTTTTATGCATAAATATGAAAGATGCATCGCTTTCACACGCACATGGACAGGCAAAGAAGAGATCGATCGAGGAGGGCGCCCAGATATATAGATCCCAAAAAGGCGCATGTAATCACCGGCTGCATCATATCAATCGTTCATGTGTTTGTATCTGATTCGTGGATGCCAGATTAATCGATGGACCTGTCCCCGAACCCCGAGAGCCCGGGAGGCGGTGGTGATGGCGGCGGAGGCGGAGGCGTTGGATCGAGCAGCGGGGCGTCTTCGTCGGCGCCGGGCGGCGGCGGCGGCACGCCGCAGACGCCGAGCCGGTACGAGGCGCAGAAGCGGCGGGACTGGAACACGTTCGGGCAGTACCTGCGGAACCACCGGCCGCCGCTGAGCCTGGCGCAGTGCAGCGGCGCGCACGTGCTGGAGTTCCTGCGGTACCTGGACCAGTTCGGCAAGACCAAGGTCCACACGGCGCCGTGCCCCTTCTTCGGCCACCCGAACCCGCCGGCGCCGTGCCCCTGCCCGCTGCGCCAGGCGTGGGGCAGCCTCGACGCGCTGGTGGGCCGCCTCCGCGCCGCCTTCGAGGAGAACGGTGGCCGCCCGGAGTCTAACCCCTTCGCGGCGCGCGCCGTCCGCCTCTACCTCCGCGAGGTCCGCGAGCACCAGGCCCGCGCGCGCGGCGTCAGCTACGAGAAGAAGAAGCGCAAGAAGCCGCAGACGCCTGATCACGCCAGCGGCAGCGGAGGCCAAGGCCCTCACCACCCGCCGCCTCCGGCCCCGCCGTCCGCCGGCGCGGCGTGCTGAGGAACAGTGGCTACGATCGACGTACGCACCCATTTGGTATGCCGGCCGGACTGATGAGCATATTTTATGTAGGTTTCGATCGATTTGCTGGTGCATGCATGCATGGTTTATTTGCTACTCCTACCATTTTGCTTGCGATGTTTCTTCTTCTCCTTCGGTTAGACTGTCTGTCGATCGTGTGCCGTGCCCGTGCTACATTATTGTTATTTTGCTTCTGCTGCTCTCTCTACTGCTACGACTAGATTCAGTTCCTAGCTACCGCTTATTTTTCGTGTCAAGCAGTTTAATTTGCTGGTGGAAGAAATCTTATCATTGGATCAATGAATTGAAGCCTACTATATATGCTTGCCTTATAACTTTTCATTCAGTACTGGTCATTGTAGATGAAGATGGAATTGTGTACCGTGAGAGGACATCATGTCCTCAATTCAAAGTACAGAGAGAGGACGAGAGAGCTAGCAGCCTCCCATGACCATGCATCTCTCTGTCCTCTGCAGTTCTTCGCGCATGCCAAGTCCCATCGAGGACGTACAAATTTGACGCCATCTCATCTTTGGCTTTCTTTCTAGTTCTGATTCCTGTGCCGCTTCCTTTTTCTGGTGCGCTCTTGCGCTCGATCGGCGCCGCGCTAGCCAGCGAACTGCACCGCACTGCACCAATGAGCAGTGTGACAACGGGCATGGCCGGACCGATCGATCGAGCCGGATCATCGCTCTGGCGCGGCGCACTGTTGCATGCCATCCACCGTCCCATTGGCACGGTGCATATCTTGCTAGATCCTGTCTGACGGTTGAACAGGATGCCACGTACTGTTGTTCTTCTCTAGCGCGCTCGTGCCACTGGTCGGGCTGCCGGCTGGCCGGTCGGGTTCGGCACCTCCGGCTGCTGCAGTGACGCCCATAGGGAGTCAAATGGATGAATAGTAGCAACCTGTGTGCTGTGTGCCCCTAGCTACCTCTCCGGCTTCTAGTCTGTAGGCACTAAGAATTCGTGTACAAGGGTGTGCGGCCAAATAAGGAGATGTTCATTGATTCACTGTAGTTAGCAGCTGCATATCTACTACGGCTCTCTTGTCGAGCTGCATGCATGCACTGATTGCATTATTGCTACTGGTAGATTAGTTAGTATACTGCCGTTTTGACATACATATACACCAGATTTCATTGGTTGCCTGGTCTCTGATTCCTGATTTCATGCATGCAACAAACTAGTGCTGCTACATATCTGCAGTGCAGTCTCTATCTATATGTTAACATGATAAAAGCTCTTTTATTTGCAATCCCCAAGCAATCAATTGGTGATCTGATAATAATGTGATATTATATATGACCAAAACTGGATTAGTAAAATGTTGGGTTAGAAACAGCTCTTGATCTGAACTTACTAATAACTTGTCATAAGGTAAGTAAGCTACAATATATATAGTTGCTGGCTTTCCACGATCAGCATCATCCATTTAAGTTTGCACATATAAATTGAACATTGATGGTTTGTTTTCCCTCTTACTCTTCATTTTATGTGCTCATGTGTGTTGCTACTAGCCAATTAAAATTATTTAGTTACTTAAATGCACGTGCCTTGTTTGATATGATTTTACGGGTTCTCTAGTTTTCTGAATGTTTTGAAGGATCAATACTAAGCCATACTAGTAGTAATAAGATTTGTAGAATTAGATACTGAGTACATATATTTGTAACATACTCCCACACACATACTTTAATTTACAACTTCATAGAATATTTGGAATTTTGACTAGTGCTAACACAAGTCAACACCTACTGTGCATGTTCATAATTAAGTTATGTTATTGGGTTCTTCAAAACAATCCATTACAACCACAAGACAAAAATCGTGTTGTTTTCAATAATGTAGTCCATGCTTTCTAAATTGTTGGTCGGTTTAATATTATCTTAAGTCAAACAAATAAAACTTTGGCCAAGTTTATAGGAGAATGGGTCAACATCTAGCACATCAAAATACTTTTGTTAGTTATTTGGTTTTGTAAACCGAACATATTTGTCTATAAACTAGGTCAAAGTTAGAGAAGTTTGATTTAGGATAAAACTAAAACAACTTTCAATTTCGGATGAAGGGAGTAAACATAAAAGCATGAAAGGAGATTACATTGCATGAAAATGGGGTATTTGTCTTATTGAAATAGTATAGCACCAATAAAAATACAAAAAATAATCAATATATTGAGCATAGTGTATTTCAAATAGTTTGTAAATTATTATAGGTTGTTATATGATTTTTTTTAAAAGTACCAACTAATTGCCAATGTCATGTACAAATTAGAGTAATGCCAGCCTAACAATGTATCTCTCTGGATGCTTTATTAAGTGAATCATTTCACTAAAAATTGACAATAATGAACTCCCATTTATCTTTCTACAACTATGAACAAATTCATTACTTGGGGCTATAATAAGAAATGTGGTAGTACGAACTTACTATGATCTAATAGTATTCAAATGGGATAGAGATATTATCTATCAAATGGTACTATTTTCTTTGACTAAGAGAAACTTAAGCAATGCATGGATTCTTGTACTCATGGTAATTAACCTCACTCAAATCCAATTTTTAGATTGTTAGAAGTGAGTTTTGCCTATAAATAAGATATTTTTCAACTTTATAAGGTTATGATATGGTTGTATTATACTACTTTCTTCTTTTTTCCTTATTAATTCATGCTATGTGCTGATTTTGGCTGACAAGCTTTAGCTTCTTATATAAACATATTTAATTGCCAAATAAGAAGTGATGACCTCTAATATAATATTCAAAAACTATCTCTGGGCACAGTAAAGTATATAAGTGAAGTAATATTTTAGTGTTTACTTTGCTAAACTGTTATCAATAATTGATCTGTAATAGAAAAAACTAAAAATATTATAGGATTATTTCCGTATGTGATAATTCAAAGATGATATGTTTCCAGTCCATGCCAACACCATTTGTAGTTGTGCCGGTAATTATATTACTCCCTCATATCACAAATAAATGAAGTACCAACTAAAGATATATACTCCCTCCGTTCCAAATTATAAGTTCCATCGACTTTTTTTTTGTACATCTATTTTGCTATGCATCTAGATATAATATTATGTCTAGATACATACCAAATGGTTGAACCAAAAAAGTCAAAGCGACTTATAATTTGAAACGGATGTAGTACATTTTAAATTTTGACTACAAAGTGCCTTTTACATGTTGAGTTTGAATGATGTAATATATATTATATTTGCAGATTTGTGTCTTGAACTTTCATAAAGTGTTCCTTTTAGAAAATTTGGCATCAGACAAACTCAAAAAAAATCAATTACTTGTGACCGGCGGGGGAGTGTATGTGTTGAAAGCAACGCTATTTAATAATAATTTTATTCACACAAAAACAGCTGGAATATGATGCAGATATAGCCTCAATTGGGAAAGAACGGTAGAAGTATAGTACTTTTAGGAAAATAATTGTATTTTAAATCAATAAACGTAGTAGCCTGCTGAGTGCTGACCAAGCATGAAGCATCCAAAAATTAAACCAGAGATGGTTCCTATAGCTCATATCTTAAACTAAAGATTTGCTGGTCGTGTATATTCAGAGGATACAGTGAATTGCATTTTCTGTTATTGTATAGAGGGAATATTGTAGTGACGTACGTAATATATAAAGTAGCTCTCACGTGCAATTCAACATGATTCAGAAAAAGCTCTCGGGCGGATCCACATATTTTTATATGAAAAAGAGTTGACGAAACCGGTACATCGAAACTAAATTGGCAAATGGTTCTGAACCAAAACACCCCCACACACCACAGGAAAAAAATATTATTCAATCTGTTTGCACCATCTCACTCGCAGGCCAAAGAATGTTAGAGTTTATATATATATATATATATATATATATATATATATATATATATATATATATATATATATATATATATATATATATATATATATATATATATATATATATAATGTTTGTACTAATTTATAATAAAGTGAATACATATTTATGATACATGTGTTACTACTATAATGTTATAGTAAATCACTTAGGAGCTAGGAGTTGCAATAATCTCGTAATAGTACATCCGTTATGCTCAAAGCTATCTATGGCCGGTCATTGAGTATACCATACACAAACGCACATTATCTAACTAATTATGTGTTTCCTTTTTATCAAAGTAATAGTTGTCCTTAAGTACTTGTTTAAACATTGTTTTTATTTTCATAAATATAGCCAATAAGAGTTCAATTAGTTACATGTATATACTAGAAAAGAAAATTAGTTTGGACATAGAAATTATATAGTATCTCCAATTGAGATAGGAAACCACTATTTCTGTCCCACAAATGAAATTGTCATTTTAATTTTGTTAAAATAAGCCAAACTATATTAGTTCGACAAAGTAACGAGTATCAACATTTGACATCAATATATAATTTGAATGTTGAATCTAATCAGACTGTCGGGTTCATAAACCCGGGGTCCCTCGGGGACCGGCTTCCACGCCAAGGCTCGGCATAAGCAGACAGCACGCAACTCATGGGCTGGCCCAAGCGTCTAAAACAACAGGCCAAAAGGGCGGTCCAGTCACCGACCGGAAGGTCTGGCCAAAGAGGAACAGCGCCCGCTCATTGACTACTTCGGCCCACCTCTCCGAACGGAGCGCTCACTTCGGACTCCAGCCGCCTCTGGATGGCCTTTCCGATCGGAAGGCCTGGCCCAAGCACTACTTCCGACTCCGACCCCGCGTCTCCGACCGGGGTTCGCAGAAACCCTACTCGCCGCTCTTCTCCGACCGGCGCAACCAGAGCCGACTGGAGCCATCCGATCGGGGACGCCCGCTCAGGAAGGACCAGGGGACAAACGGAGAAAGCAAGCCAGGGCGCACAAGTCAAACCACGGTACCAGGGACCATACCCTGTACGCCTACAGGAACAGTACTCTGCTACCGCCCTAACACAAACAGTATTGTAGCCGCCAACATTTTCCTCTACAGTGTTGTGGGCGCCATTGACTCCCATACGGTAAGGCCCCCCCACATGACCCTAGGCATCAACAGTGTTGTGGGCGCCGGAATTACCGTACCGAGTAAACATGGTGAAAACCCCTCACATGCCTCTGGGCGTCAACAGTATAGCAGATACCGATATCTGTCATACCCGAACAAGACGACATAACCTCCCACATTAATCTGACATTCTACAGTGACATCAACAGTGTTGTGGGCGCCTACCATTATCCTGTACCCGTCGGCGTGGGCAACAAGGTTTAGAAGCATTTGTACTCTCTCCCTCTCACTTGTAAGGCCATCCCCTTCATCTATAAAAGGGGATGCACTCTCTCCCAATAGACCAAGTTAACCCAAGTTCATTCAAGCTCAGTCCCTTTAGATTCATTAGATCGATCAAGTTCACTAGCTCACAACCACAGAACCGCTAGGTTTGGACCTCAAGCACACGCTTGAACACTTAGCTCATAGCGGAGCTCCTGTCGCTCTCGGCCCTTCCGACCAGAGCCGACCGGACCTCTCGTACATGCCATCTTTTTCCTTCTCGTTTGTAACCCCACTGCAGACTTCGAGCACCTGAGCTCAGGAATAAAGTCACTAACCGACTCAAACTGGACGTAGGGCACGTTGCCTGAACCAGTATAAACCCTGTGTCATTGAGTGCTAGGCCACCTCCGATCACAACATACGGCAAAACTACAAATATTCACTAGTTGGTCACTTTCTGTACCGACGGTTGGCGCCGTCCATGGGGAAGACGTTGTACGTTCAACACTTTTTGGTTATCGGATGGCCCACTTTTTCGCCACCCTCGTCGTGGCGGGCTCGGACGATACGATTCGCTTCGACTCGTTGGAGTTTCCCGCACTCTTACCTGTTGGGATGTGGGTTCCACCCGTCTTTGCGCCATCCCAGGCCTTCCTCTTCAGAAGCTTAGACTTCGTCGCCGACTGCTTCAGCGTACTACACCTCCGCGATGATGCTCACGTTCCGGCACCCGTCGGAAGGGCGCCCTCCATCGACTCCGGGACGCACGACTTCAACAACGCGGCATCTGCGCTTCATTCCGAGCAAACTCTCTGCTCAAACCCCACTATAAGTAATATGCGTACTGTTATTTACTCTTTATTTACTATCTCCCACCGATCATCCGGAGGGACCATATCACCCACGCCATAAATACCGTACGATCGGTTCCCCTACGGTCTCACAGCCTCCACGGATGTGTACGCTTGGGGGCTCCGAAGGATGCTAGCGCTATCCCCCCTCGCATCCGAATTCATGGGAATGGCAGGCTACGCTCCTGCCGCTTTCCACGAACTCCCAGATGACGAGGGCAAGAGCGACGGTTCCAGCATCGATGACGTGGCACCCTGCCGCCATCTGTCCTGGGAGTGCGCTATGGCGGACGTTCCGGGACAGGCGCCGGTGGTTGTGGAGTCTGCACAGACTCACACCCCTCCAGACCCGCTTGCGGGGGCCCTCATGTTTGCACAAGCGCACACCGAGGAATTACGATAACGGCGGCAGAACTAGCCATCGCCTGCACCGATGCATTCGGTATAGCACATTGCGCCACATGCGCATGGCCCGGCGGGTGGCGCCCATCAAGTCCAACACGACATCATGAATGAGGGGAACGATCTCCCACAGTTGGCCGCGACATTCGCGAACCTCCGAAGGTTCAACATCAAACTTGGCTACCTAAAACCCCTAGGACCTTAAGAGCTGCCAGCAGGAGCCCAGCGAGTCCCTACGGGATTATATCCGGAGGTTCTCCCAACGATGCAACTCTCTCCCTGATGTCGTCGACGCAGACATCATCAGCGCATTCCTCTTTGGGACGAACTGCGAGTCCCTAATCCACAAGCTTGGCTGTCTAAAACCCCGTACCACCCGTGACCTACTCGACGTCGCCACTAACCACGCCTCTGGTGAGGAGGCGGTCGGAGCGGTCTTTAGCGGAGGCCGAGACAAAGGCAGGGCCAAGCGCGCGGACCAAGACGAGGGCCCCTCCACATAGAGGGGCAAAAAGAACAAAAAGGATCGGCGCTGATCGGACAACACCACGATGGTCACCGCGGCTGATCGCACGGGCAAACAGCCCCAACAGGGGCTGCCTGACCACTTCAACAAACTCATGGATAGTCCGTGCACCAACCACGCCTACCCCGTCAAACACCTCTATAAGGACTGCGTGCTCCTCAAACGTTTCCTCCGACAGGCCGGTGGGCCAAAGGAGGGAGACAACAAAGAAGCAGCAGCCAAGAAAGGAGGCGCGACAGGCAACGATAGAGATGGCTTCCCCAAACCTAAGGAGTGCATCATGATCTTCGGCGGGTCCGACGCCATCTAGACGAAACACCAGCACAAGGTGCGCTACAGGGAGGCATGCGCTGCCGAGACGGCCGTCCCCTCCTTTCTCAGCTGGTCGGAATCTCCGACCACCTTTGATCAGAGGGACCATCCCTCCCATGTTGCAACACCGGGACGCTACCCGCTCGTCATTGACCCTATCGTCTACAAGAAGCGCCTCACCAAGGTGCTGATGGACGGAGGTAGTGGCCTCAACATCCTCTACGTTGACACCCTCGACGCCATGCGCATTCCCCGGTTGGAACTCCGCCTAGTGGGTTCTCCCTTCCATGGGGTGATCCTAGGGGCGCAGGCATACCCGCTCAGGCAGATCGATCTGCCCATCACATTTGGCAAGCGAGCCAACTTCTGCTCGAAGGTCCTCACCTTCGAAGTGGTGGACTTTCCAGGGTTCTACCATGCTATCTTGGGGCGTCCATGCTACGCCAAATTCATGGCAATCCCCAACTACACCTACCTCAAGCTGAAGATGCCGGGACTATAGGACACGTGGACGCCTAAGAGGGGGGGGTGAATTAGGCAACTTAAAAATTCTAACTCTAAACTATGGCCTCTTTTTCTACCTCTAGCAAAACCTATGCAAAAGATAATCTATCTAGATGTGCAACTACGGTTTTGCTAGTATGTTGCTATCTCTACCGCAAAAGATAATAATGTGATCAATGTAAATGCGGAAGCTTAAAGAGCAAGGTAGAGATATGCAAACTCCCGTCGATGACTCCGGTATTTTTACCGAGGTATCGAGAAACGCGCAAGATTTCCCTTAGTCCTCGTTGGAGCCCCTCGCAAGGGCCAAGCTCCCAGTCGGGTAACTCCGTGGATAGCCTCGGGCCTTCCCCACGTGCAAGTGGGTCTCCGATGTGCCTTCCGGCAAGCCTCTCCCGGATGCTCCCCGCCGTCTTCACTATCAAGCTTCCGGCCAAAACTCCGCAGGCCTTGTTCCCTTCGATACACGGTGGCGGCCGCACCACAAACGCGGTTGGTGCGATCTCGCAAGACTTCAAGCCCCTCCGATGTACAACTCTTGTGCTCGCAAGCACGGGGTGGCAAGAGGTATGCAAACCTCACTAAACACTAGGCATACACCTAGAGCAAGCGCATAAGCGGTGGTCTAATCAACCTAAGCACTTCGCAAAGCACCTACGCTAATCACCTGATGAAACACTGAGCACTATGCAAGTGGAGATCACTAAAATGGTGTATCAACACCCTTGGTATGTTTCCTCAGCTCCACACTTCTCAAATGGCCGGTTGGGGGTTGTATTTATAAGCCCCACTGAGAAAGTAGCCGTTGGGGTTGAACTCCCGCAATTCTGCTACTGACCGGACGCTGAATCGTCCTGACCGGACGCGTCCGGTCGTCCCGACCGTTGCAGCCACGAACTACCGATCGGACGCTGCCAGCGTCCGGTCGCCTGCCACTGGACGCGTCCGGTCGTAGTTTCGCGCGCCTGGAACCTCTCTGTACTCGATCGGACGCTGCGTGCCTGCGTCCGGTCGGTTGCCGCCAGCGTCCGGTCCTTGCATCCGGTCGCCTATCTGCCGAGCCACCGGTCCAGCGTCCGGTCGCGCTTCCAGCGTCCGGTCCAGCGTCCGGTCGCCTCTGCGAGCTTGTTTCTTCGCGATCTTGCGTATGGCTTGGTTCCTATCTTCATGCTTGGACTTTTGCTTGATATCTTGGGTCTTTTCTTGTGCTCCTAAGGTCTTGCTTAAGGTGTTGATCATCGGATCATCACGTTGCCTTCGTCCAAGTCATGCCTTGCACCCTATTGGACTACAAAACAAACACTTGCAAATTCATTAGTCCAATTTGGTTGTGTTGGTCATCAAACACTAAAATCCAAAGTAAATGGGCCTAGGGTCCATTTTCCTTACAATCTCCCCCTTTTTGGTGATTGATGACAACACGACCAAAGCAAGCAAATAATGAAATTTTTGAAAATTAAAAACTACCTACTTGCTAGGATGCAATGCAAAGGGTAAGGTTATATGATTCTAGAAAGTCCTACTTAGATACTAATTGAAGACCTTCTTGCCCTTGCAAATGTCCCCATATGGCATTATGGATTAAAGTCTTGCTTCTTATAAATTCTCCTCATTACTTAGACTAATCCATAATCAACTATCCTCCCTTTCTTGGACCATTACCATCTGTAGACATTAACTTAATGCTTGCTTTTGGTCCTCTAAATTCTCCCCCTTTGGCATCAAACACCGAAAAGGAAGACATTAGTAGCACAAGGGAGGGTCAAACTTTGTGATCCTTTGTATGTAGAATTAGATCGATCACAAAATTTGACTCTCACATTATATAGACTAAGCTCCCCCTAAATATATGCATACATATGATAGAAGGCAAAACATATGCATAATTGGCAAAATATTGCACAAAGGAGTTTAATCTATATAATGTATGGAGAAAGCATATAAATATCAAAATGGAGTCAACATGATGATACCAAATGAAGAACGATGCTTATCTCCGAGGACTCCATTTTTCTTGCAATGAGACTACTACACACGTGATAAACTTGAAAAAGATGTTAGTCTCAAAGCGTCCATCTTGTAGATGATCCTCCCCCTAAATTTGTGCATGCAAGCGCGGAATACTTGTAGTACTCATGCACATTGATTTTAGAATCAAAATACCATTTGAAGATGATATTTGGGAGAAAATTATCTACAATTTGGATTTTGGCACATATTAAATGAATAATTGTAAGACAAGCTATGTGCCTTGCTTCTAAACAATTTTAAACCATGTAGGTTTGCTCCAAGGGTTAAGAATTAAAACCGAGCAAGCCTACCATAAGATATACCTATTGTATGCATGGCAAATGATTTAAACATGTAAATGCAAACATAGGCATGGAAGATAACTAGATGCTTAAAGATACCAATTGTAGGAAAATCTAATACCAAATGAAGTAAATGAAATCTAGTTACCTAACATGGGAAGGGGAATTTGGGTCCATAGTATTCACTAACCCAATTGGCAATGACTTTGTCCATCTTGATGCACCCCATGAAATGCACCCATACTTTGCCAAGTCTCCAAATTCCCCAAATTTCAACGGACTTCTTACTTCCCTTTTGGGATCCAAACCTTCTTGGTGCTCTTCATGTTTGAAATGATTTCCTTTGGCACCCAAAAGCGTTTGACCCCATTGTTGGCTTGCTTGTTCACCTTGATGGCCACCACCTTGTCATTCTTCTTCTTCTTCAGGAGATATGGTGTGGAGGTCTTCTTGTCCACCTTGTTGGTGTAGGTGTTGGAGAGCTTGCTTGTTTGCTTTTGCTCCTTCTTCTTTGCTCCTTCCCCATTCTTCACCTTGCACTCATAGGACTTGTGGCCTTCTTTGTGGCACACGTAGCAAACCACGGTTTGTCCTTCATCAAGCTTCTTCACTCCTTTGACGGTGCTATCTTGATGAAGTTGGGTTTGCTTCGCTTTGCCTTTTACTTGAGTCAAGTCCTTGGTGAGGCGAGCTACTTCTTGCTTAAGTTGCTCATTCTCCTTTACAACCTCTTGTGTGCATGTATCTACAATCACTTTCTCAACACAAGCTTGGTTGCACAAGGGTGAGTCTAAACATAAATCATTGCAAGAAGTAGAGGCATCCTTTTTAATTATGTTATTTCTTTTAGATGCCTTGGTGGGGGTATTTTTGACGGCCTCAAGATTAGCAACTTTATTTGTTAGCTCATCACAATGTTTGCACATGATTTCCATTTTAGCAAGCAAACTTTGATAATCATTTTGTGAGCTAGCTAACTTTTCTTTTAATTTCTCATTTTTCTTTTCAAGTTGCTTATCATTAATTGTGCATGCAGTTGTTGTTGCACTAGTCTCAAGTTGCTCAATTTTAGTAGATAGTTCAACATTAAGATTTGCAAAGTTTTCATATTGTTCAAGCAAATTCTTGTATGCTTCTTGTGAACTACCTAGCTCTTCTTTTAAACTTTTGAGCTTCTTTTGTTGACTAGTACAAACTTTAGCATATTTAAGATTTTGTTGCACAATCTCATGATAAGAAGGCATATCATCATCACTATCGCTCTCACTAGAGGATGAGCTTTCGTTACCTCGTGCCATAAGGCACACACGAGAAGAGCTAGATGATGAGTGCTTGCGCCCTCTCCTCTTGTGATGGTCTTCTTCACTTGAGGAATTATCCCATGATCTTATTGATGTGAGGACTTTGTTCTTGCACGCCTTCCTCTTTGTCTTGGGTATGGGCTTGTTTGGACAAGCTTCCACAAAGTGCCCCACCTCGCCACATCCATAACATCCTCTCTTTCTTTGCTCGTTTCTTTGATTGGTGAGAACGAGGTCTTGGATTTGGATGGGCACACCCTTGACATTGAGCTTTTGGATCATCTTCTCCACCTTATTGATAAGTTTGATTGATTCTTCATCAAGGTCGGAGGTGGAGGAGGAAGATTGATCATCATCACTTGAATCTTCTTCATCATCATCATCATCCTCATCTTCTTCTTCATCTTCACTTGAGGAGCTTGAGCTTGAGCTTGTCTCAACTTGCTTGCCCTTCATCTTCTTCTTCTTGCTACATGCGAGAGCTTTGCCTTTGCTTGATGAAGAAGCTTCTTCTTGACCCATCTTACGTGACATTTCAAATGCCATTAGCTTGCCAATCACTATGCCCGGGGTCATGTTGCTCAAGTCCTCCATGTTGTGAAGGATGGTGATGATGCTTGCATATTTCTTTTGTGGTAGCACGGAGATGATCTTCCTCACGATGTCCGCATCATCTAGCTTTAATAATACTATTGAATGGAGCTCATTGATAATTAGATTCAAACGAGAATACATATCACAAACAAGCTCATCATCATTCATAGCAAAGGAATCATAATTTTGCTTAGCTAGACAATGTTTTTGCTCACGGACATTACTTGTGCCGTCATGAAGCTCTTGGAGTTTTAACCAAATTTCATGTGCCGTATTTAAGGTAAATACTTGGTTAAAAACATCCATGCTAAAAGATTCAAACAAGCAATTTTTAGCTCTAGCATTAAAATGCAATTCTTTTTCATCACTCTTCGTGGGTTTTTCGGGATTCTTAATGGGTTTCATCCCGTCGCGAGTGACTCTCCATACACCTAAATCAACCGCCTCAAGATGACAAGCCATTCTTGCTTTATAGTATGGGAAGTTAGTGCCATCAAATTGCGGAGGCCTAGCGGTATCCATCCCAACCACACTAAAGAGCGTCGGCTGAATGGTGGTTAAGCCGAAGGTCCAAAATGAGCCAACCGGCTCTGATACCACTTATAGGACACATGGACGCCTAAGAGGGGGGGGTGAATTAGGCAACTTAAAAATTCTAACTCTAAACTATGGCCTCTTTTTCTACCTCTAGCAAAACCTATACAAAAGATAATCTATCTAGATGTGCAACTACGGTTTTGCTAGTGTGTTGCTATCTCTACCGCAAAAGATAATAATGTGATCAATGTAAATGCGGAAGCTTAAAGAGCAAGGTAGAGATATGCAAACTCCCGTCGACGACTCCGGTATTTTTACCGAGGTATCGAGAAAGCGCGCAAGCTTCCCCCTAGTCCTCGTTGGAGCCCCTCGCAAGGAATCCCTCGCAAGGGCCAAGCTCCCGGTCGGGTAACTCCGTGGATAGCCTCGGACCTTCCCCACGCGCAAGTGGGTCTCCGATGTGCCTTCCGGCAAGCCTCTCCCGGATGCTCCCCGCCGTCTTCACTATCAAGCTTCCGGCCGAAACGCCGCGGGCCTTGTTCCCTTCGGTACACGGTGGCGGCCGCACCACAAACGCGGTTGGTGCGATCTCGCAAGACTTCAAGCCCCTCCGATGTACAACTGTTGTGCTCGCAAGCACGAGGTGGCAAGAGGTATGCAAACCTCACTAAACACTAGGCATACACCTAGAGCAAGCGCATAAGCGATGGTCTAATCAACCTAAGCACTTCGCAAAGCACCTACGCTAATCACCTGATGAAACACTGAGCACTATGCAAGTGGAGATCACTAAAATGGTGTATCAACACCCTTGGTATGTTTCCTCAGCTCCACACTTCTCAAATGGCCGGTTGGGGGTTGTATTTATAAGCCCCACTGAGAAAGTAGCCGTTGGGGTTGAACTCCCGCAATTCTGCTACTGACCGGACGCTGAATCGTCCTGACCGGACGCGTCTGGTCGTCCCGACCGTTGCAGCCACGAACTACCGATCGGACACTGCCAGCGTCCGGTCGCCTGCCACCGGACGCGTCCGGTCGCAGTTTCGCGCGTCTGGAACCTCTTTGTACTCGATCGGACGCTGCGTGCCTGCGTCCGGTCGGTTGCTGCCAGCGTCCGGTCCTTGTGTCCGGTCGCCTGTCTGCCGAGCCACCGGTCCAGCGTCCGGTCGCGCTTCCAGCGTTCGGTCCAGCGTTCGGTCGCCTCTGCGAGCTCGTTTCTTCGCGATCTTGCGTACGGCTTGGTTCCTATCTTCATGCTTGGACTTTTGCTTGATATCTTGGGTCTTTTCTTATGCTCCTAAGGTCTTGCTTAAGGTGTTGATCATCGGATCATCACGTTGCCTTCGTCCAAGTCATGCCTTGCACCCTATTGGACTACAAAACAAACACTTGCAAATTCATTAGTCCAATTTGGTTGTGTTGGTCATCAAACACCAAAATCCAAAGTAAATGGGCCTAGGGTCCATTTTCCTTACAGGGACCAAATGACGTCATCACTGTGAGTAGTTCCTTCTCGCACACCTTCACGTGTGACCGCGAGCATTTCGAGCTCGCCATCACGATCATCAACTCATCTGAGCTTTCGCGGCTCAGGGTGTCATCAACCCCAATAGTCTCGGACTGCAACAAACCGACCTCCTCGACGGCCTTCCGCTCGCTCGCGGAAACCAAGGCGGTGGGTATTGACCCCACCGACCCAACCAAGATGGTGCGGATCAGGACCCAGCTCCCGACCAAATAAGAACGCGAGCTCGTCGACTTCCTACGCGCCAATCGCGATGTCTTTGCATGGTAGCCTTCTGAGATGCTGGGCATACCGCGGGAGGTCGCTGAGCACGCACTGCGCCTCATCCTAGGCTCGAAGCCTACCAAGCAGCGCCTATGTCGCTTCAACGACGAGAGATGCAGGGCAATAGGCGAAGAGATCACCAAACTCCTGGCAACCGGATTTGTCAGAGATGTATTCCACTCCGACTGGCTTGCCAATCCCGTTGTTAAAAAGAAGACCAGGAAGTGGAGAATGTGCATTGATTAAACTGACCTCAACAAAACATGTCCAAAGGATCAGTTTCCTTATCCTCGCATAGACCAGATAGTCGACTCCACCTCGGGTTACGAGATCCTCTCCTTTCTAGATGCCTACTCAGGCTATCACCAGATCGCGATGAAAGAATCCGATCAGCTCGCAACCTCGTTCATTACCCCGTATGGTTCGTGCTGCTACGTAACCATGCCTTTCGGCCTGAAGAACGCTGGCGCCACCTACCAAAGGTGCATGTAGCAATGCTTCGCCGACCAAATCGACCCGCTCGATCAGCCTGATCAAGCCAAACGACCAAAATCAACAATCGCCGTCTATGTTGACGACATAGTGGTCAAAACAGCTCAAGCTTGTGACCTGATCGCAAACTTGGCCGCGACATTCGCGAACCTCTGAAGGTTCAACATCAAACTGAATCCCAAAAAATGTGTTTTCGGGGTTCCGAAGGGTAAGCTGCTTGGATACATCGTGTCCGAGCGCGACATCGAGGCCAACCCTAAAAAGATCACGACCATCTCCAACATGGGCCCCATACGCAATGTCAAGGGCGTACAAAGGCTCACCGGCTATCTGGCTGCCCTAAGCCGCTTCATCTCCCGGCTCAGCGAACAGGGGATACCACTCTATGAGCTCCTAAAAAAGACGGACACCTTCGTTTGGACTGACAAAGCCCAGTAGGCTCTGGAAAGCCTCAAAGTGTCCCTAACGTCGGCCCTGATCGTCATCGCTCCCGAACGGGGAGAACCCCTCCTTTATGTCGCGACAAGCAACAATGTGGTTAGTGCCGCCCTGGTCGTCAAAAGGGAGGAGCCGGGACACCAGCTCAAGGTACAGCGACTCGTATACTTCGTCAGGGAGGTACTTACCGACCCTAAGGTCTGGTACCCCCAGGTGCAAAAACTCCTATACGCCGTGCTAATGGCGACTAGGAAGCTCCTGCACTACTTCACCGACCATGAAGTTGCGGTCGTCACTTCATACCCGCTCGGAGACATCATCCGCAACCGTGACGCCACGGGGTAGATCTCCAAGTGGGCACTCGAACTCATGGGCCATGACATTAGGTATACCCCTCATACCACTATTAAGTCTCAGGCTCTCGCGGATTTTATCGTCGAATGGACAGAGGTCCAGCTACCGACCCCGGACGTCACCCACGAGTACTGGACAATGTACTTTGACGGGTCTGTAATGGCGTCTGGCTCAGGGGCTGGAGTGGTTCTAATCTCCCTAGACGGGAGTAGACTCTGCTATGCCATCCACCTCCATTTTTTGGCCTCAAACAACGCTGTGGAATACGAGGCCCTCATCAACGGATTGCGCATCGCCATCGATCTTGGCGCTACGCGACTCTACGTTCGTGGCGACTCGGAGTTGGTCATTGATCAGGTCATGAAGGAATCCTCCTGCAAAAGCCCCCTCATGGCAGTGTACTGCCAGGAGGATCACAAGCTCGAGGACAAATTCTAGGGGATCGAGTTGCACCATGTCCCCCCAAAAGGACAACGATGCCGTCGATTTCCTCGCAAAATTGGCCACCAGGAGAGACCCGTCCCCAAGTGATATCTTCATCAACAACCTCCATGAGCCATCCACCTGCGTCCTGAAAGGTCCGACTCAGACTCACCCTAATGCTAGGCCAGCACCCGGGGGCTCCGACCCCAGTGCCAAGCTAGTGCTCGGGGCTCCGATCCTAGTACCTCCATGACGGCGTCACCCGCCGACGTCGCTGTATTGGCACTCGATCAAACCGACTGGTGAGCGTCGCTACTTGCCTACCTCCTTGAGGAGGTTCTCCCACCCGAAAGGACCGAAGCCCGATGAATCACTCAACGCGCCAAGACCTTCGTCGTGCTCGGTGACAAGCTCTACAAATGGAGTGCGTCAGGAGTGCTCATGAAGTGCGTCCCCACCGACCAAGGGAAGCAGCTCCTCCTCGAGGTCCATGCCGAGATTTGCGGATATCACGTGGCCCCAAGGTCGCTGGTTAGAAAAGCCTTTCGTCAAGGTTTTTACTAGCCCACCATGCTACAAGATGTAGAGGAGGTCGTCTGCAGATGTGAAGGATGCCAGTTCTATGCTCCTGTGCCGGTTGATGTAGCAGTCGACTGCCTCACCAAGTGAAACCGTCTATGCTCCTGTGCAGTCGACAAGTTCACCAAGTGGATAGAGGCCAAGCCCCCATCACCAACATCCGCTCGGAAGAGGCAGTTAAATTGTTCCTCGACATTATCTACCGGTTCGGTGTTCCTAACTGTATCATCACTGACCACGGAACCAACTTCACCAAAAAGAAGTTCCTAGACTTCAGTGATGGATACGACATCAGGATCGACTGGGCCTCGGTCGGACATCCATGAACCAACGGTCAGGTCGAGCGCGCCAATGGCATGGTCCTCCAAGGACTCAAGTCACGCATCTTCGACAGACTCAACAAATACGCCAGATGATGGGTGGCAGAGGTCCCAGCAATCATCTGCAGCCTGAGAACGACCTCGAACCGATCCACAGGTGTCGGGTACCTCAGAACGGGGTACCCTGAGCGAACATCATAAGGGTTACTTAAGTCCCATCAAAAAACAAAGCTGGAAGGTAAGCCGCGGGCCCCTCACCCGCCACGTCCGAGCCCGCTAGGCTCTCCGCCTCATCTCGAGCCTCGCACAGAAGGTCTCGGCGCCCTGACGCAATCTCCGCCTCGCGCGAGGCTCTCCACGGAAGGCCTCGGCAGGGAACACGATCTCCGCCTCGCGCGAGGCTCTTCACAGAAGGCCTCGGCAGGGGATGCATTCTCCGTGTCGCGCGAGGCCTCCCACGGAAGGCCTCGGCAAGGGGTCCGATCTCCGTCTCGCGCGAGGCTCTGCTCTCCGTCTCACGCAAGGCCTCATTCTCCGTATCGCGCGAGGCCAACTCATCCATAGTTCGTCGCCCCCGCTTCGACCAACCCTCCTGACAGCACGTCATGTTCCATTAATACTTCAACCACTCCCGCAATCTCAGCCGGACGATGGCTCGACACCACAGAATGGCCGACGGGACCTGAGGTCGCATCAACGCCATACCGGCTGGGACAGGGCAAGGCGGGGATTACCTGCCACTGTGTTCTGACACTGTGCCCACGATCAGCGCCCACACTGCACTGTGCCCCGCGATCCCCGCCTCGAAAACAACATCGCGCGGACTACTTGGCCTGGGTCATCACCGCCTCCAAGCCAGCGCGCAAGATCAGCTGCCCTCTCGGGGCCTTGGCACTATACACCATGGTCTCGGCTATCTCAGGGTTCATGCCCACCGAGACCCCCACTGCGGTGCAGCCTCAGCACTGACCGAGCCTCGGTCTCATGCGCCGCCAATCCACAGCGATCCGTGTCCTGGCCGCCGTGCTTGCTCCGAGGTAGCCCAGAAGCTCCCAAGACGCACAGGGTCGGACGTGACCAGCACGTCGCCCCAGTGCTCCAAGGACGGACCACTCCGACGACCACGCCGCCACCGGAACAGGCCACAGGGCTCGGACACACCGCCCCTGTTGGCACGACGCTGTATAGTCAGCACATGTACTGTCCTTGTCCTCCCTTCAACTATAAAGGGAGAGGACTTGGGCCACTTAGGGGGAGAGGAAAAAAGAAAAGACCACCTTGTAACACACATACACATCCTAGCCGCCTGAGAGAAACGACTCAGGCAGCCCACACGACACCTCGACCGAGACCTGGGATTAGCTCCCTCTCTCGCTGTGCTTGTAACCCCCTACTACTAGCACTTCGGTGCGAGGAATACAAGATCGATCTTTCAGACTGGACGTAGGGCATCGATTGCCTGAACCAGTATAAACCTTGTGTCTCTTTGCATCACCATCCGGGATTAGGGGCACGCAGTTCAAATTCACTAGTTGTTTGAGGACCCCCGGTCTGAAACACCGACAACAGGGTTCACACCTTTCTTCCTGGCTTATGGAGCTGAGGCAGTGCTGCCCTCCGACCTCGACCACAGCGCCCCAAGAGTGAAGGCTTTCGATCGTGACCGAGCCACGGAGGCTCAACAAGACACGGTCGAACTGCTCGAGGAAGCCCGCGAGACGACCATCATCTGCTCTGCTCACTATCAGCAAACTCTCCGTAGGTACCACGAAAGAAAGATCAGGGGGAGAATCCTCGAAGTCGGGGACCTCGTACTACGGAGGACCCAATCAACAAAGGAAAAACACAAACTCTCTCCACCATGGGAAGGACCCTATACGGTGACCGAAGTAATCCGACCGGGCACCTACCGACTGGAGGACGACAACGGCAACGCTCTCACCAACACTTGAAACATTGAACAGCTACGTTGTTTTCCCCCTAAAATTTGGTCTTACCGCTTTTGTAGTCAACACTTGCTCCTGTAAAGCACCTTAGCCCAAACAGTTTCAGCCCAGGTCGCTGGGGGCTACATAAGGGTATAATACCAAATATTACCTCTCTTTTTATTGTCACGTGGTAAACAAATTTGTCCCTGAATGGAAGCACATTCCTTTTCCTTTGGCTGTCCTACGTAACTTTGTTCTCACTTCTGACCAAACGCACCCCGCCATAACCTATGGTTATGAGCAGCCGAGCCCCGTGGGCCATGCCTAGGTTCTTAAAAAAGCTGCTGCCTACGAAACTAACGGGCAGGTGTGAAAAAGAAAGGACAAAAACAATAGCTATGCCAGAATAAAAAAGAAACGGATAGTGATTTTATCACAAAGAACAGGACTGATGTATTCATTGATACAAAAACTATTCACACAGGGGTTCACCCACGAACTCAACTATTACATTTTTTGCTAAAAAACTACTTCCATTCCAAATACTACTATGGCCACTGCCCCGTTCCACTCTGGACTTCGGCGAGCACAACGGGTACCTCAAAGGCGCTGCACCCACAGATGCTCAGCAGAAGAGCATGGGGCTCCAGACCTTCTCATGCAGTCGAGGCAGCTCCTGGGCAGGGACACCACCATCGAAGTATGGCCATCATGGCTGGAAGAGATCTCATCAAAACTTTATGAACTGGCCAACCTGAGCAGCTGCAGGCGCGGAACCCTCCACCAGCATGACCCTAGGCCACTTCCCCTCCGTATACGGCTCCATCCCGAAGAAGGCCTCGTAGACGAATCCAGCACGCCACCCCCTTCGGCGGAAGCCGCCCCTTCTCAGGCAATGACGGCTAGCACCGCCCTGGGCAGCCTCCAGCTCAACATCGTGCTTCGAATTCATGAAAGGATCTGTAAGTCCTCCCCCTCGCCTACCATCTCTCTCACTTAGGAACCACCATGGCATACAGGCACTCTCGGTGAGGAGGAAGAAGGAGGAGAGACAATAGTTGGTGAACAGGGAAAGGACTACGATGGAGAGCCCTCTCCCTCCCCCTAATTAAGGAAGAAACACGATAGCCGAAGAGGGGCAAAAAGATCAAAGCGAAAAACTCTCTCCCTTGCCCCATTCAATGCGGATGGGAAACAATGGGACCCACCCTGACCGATGGGACGCACGCTGGCTAACGGAACAACGCCGGGTCAGACGGAACGCCGCCTGGTGAGACGAAACGTGGCCTGGGTATGGCCCACCACTATCACATGACCAGGCACGAAAACCAAAATGCCACCACACGTAGGCAGCTCTCCGCACCCCTAGGCGGGACTTAGGAAAAACCCAAAATGGGATCTCTGCCTGGAGAAATAATCGGGCTTCCTAAGTCGATCGAACGGCTCAGAAAGACACACCGAGACACAGGTAGGAAGCGAAGGGACGCCCCATGTAGGCCATGCCGACTCCGTCATGAACGACGAGCACGGGTCCCGGTCGGACGTTTTCGACTGAAGCTCTCCAAACTCCGTCACTCAAGTCATCAAGGTAAAAACTACCAACCCCCTCTATTTCTTTATAAATCATTTCATACATCCATACGCACATTCATTCCATACGCCCGTGCCTCCCGAATGATTCGGGCCCTGAACCTCGTGGGGGCTCGAGAACTAAGCATCGCACGTGCAGCGAAATGCATCACAACGCTCCGTGTTGCGTCATGAAGCGACGGTTGTCTCATTCGACATGAGCAACCAGCAGAGCCAGGGGAGAAAAACACAGATGAGCCCCATGCGGCCCTCGCCGAGTCTGGCAAGACTGGGTCATCTCAACCTTCTTGTTCGATCCTGAACCTCTCGCCAAGCCCACAGAATCTCCATCGAGGGGAGGCCGTTAGGCCACCCGAGTCGGTCTCTGGAATGACCCAGGCATCTATCGAGTTGTAGGTAAAGGAGTAGTGGAATGTCACAAGAGGGCTATGCTGACCCCATCACGAATGACGGACCTGGATTTCGCTCGATCATACCCGTTAGCGAACTCACCGAGCGCATCACTCGAGCCCGAGCGATCGGGACAAGCGACAAAACTCAGCCCCTCCGGTTGTGAGGAACCGAGGATGGGGTAACGCACACAACTCACACCGACCCCTACTAAGGCCCAACAAGGCTCAGGACTCAAGACACAAAAAGTCTGGGTCTGCGACCCCAAACTCGCCACTTCTGACTGCGCTCCAAACAACCTGGGTCTACGACCCCGATCTTGCCCCCATCCAGCTACGCTTCTGACTGCGCTCCAAAAATAACCTGGGTCTGTGACCCCGATCTCGCCCTATCCAGCTACACTTCCGATTGTGCTCCAAACACCTAGGTCTACGACCCTGATCTTGCCCCATTCGGCTAAACTTCCGACTACGCTCCAAAAACAAACCTGGGTCTGACCCCGATCTCGCCCCATCAGGATCTACGAGCTCCAGCTCGCCCGATCCCAAACTAACTAAACTAACTGCCTCACCCGATCCCACGGCGCGCATCGACGCCAGGATCCGCAAACTCCATCTCACCCAAATCTCTAAAACGACTAAACACCACGGCTACGCAGCGACGCCCTGGTTGACAACTCTGTCTCAACTAAAAACACGCACACACACCCGCTAACAAACACCCCCAGACGGTTCCGCCTGAACCGCCCGAGGGCTCGGGGGCTACACCCGCGGGTGCGCTCGCGCGCACCCGCCGACAAAATAGAAACCTCCCCCACTGACAACACAGAGAACCCCCTAGACAGTTCTGCCCGAACTACCCGGGGGCTCGGGGGCTACACCCGTAGGTGCACTCGCACACACCCGCCGTCAAGATAAAAATCCCTAGATGATTCTGCCCGAATAGTCCGGGGGCTCGGGGGCTCCTGTCGGGTTCATAAACCCGGGGTCCCTCGGGGACCGGCTTGCACGCTAAGGCTCGGCCCAAGCAGACAGCACGCAACTCATGGGCCGACCCAAGAGTCTAAAACAACAGGCCGAAAAGGGTGGTCCAGTCACCGACCAGAAGGTCTAGCCAAAGAGGAACAACGCCCGCTCGTTGACTACTTCGGCCCACCTCTCCGATCGGAGCGCTCACTTCAGACTCCAGCCGCCTCTGGACGGCCTCTCCGATCGGAAGGTCTGGCCCAAGCATTACTTCCAACTTCGACCCCGTGTCTTCGACCGAGGTTCGCAGAAACCCCGCTCGTCGCTCTTCTCTGACCGGCACAACCAGAGCCCACTGGAGCCATCCGACCGGGGACGCCTGCTCGAAAAGGACCAGGGGACAAACGGAGAAAGCAAGCCAGGGTGCACAAGTCAAACCGTGGTACCAGGGATCATACCCTGTACGCCTATAGGAACAGTACTCTGCAACCACCCTAACACAAACAGTATTGTAGGCGTCGATATTTTCCTCTATAGTGTTGTGGGCGCCATTGACTCCCATATGGTAAGGCCCCCCCACATGCCCCTGGGCATCGACAGTGTTATGGGCGCTGGAATTACCATACCGAGTAAACATAGTGAAAACCCCTCACATGCCTCTGGGCATCAACAGTATAGCAGATACCGATATGTGTCATACTCGAACAAGACGACGTAACCTCCCACATGCATCTGACATTCTACAGTGACATCAACAGTGTTGTGGGCGCCTGCCATTATCCTGCACCCGTCGGCGTGGGCAACAAGGGTTAGAAGCATTCGTACTCTCTCCCTCTCACTTGTAAGGCCATCCCCTTCATCTATAAAAGGGGATGCGCTCTCTCCCAATAGACCAAGTTAACCCAAGTTGATTCAAGCTCAGTCCCTTCAGATTCATTAGATCGATCAAGTTCACTAGCTCACAACCACAGAACCGCCAGGTTCGGACCTCAAGCACACGCTTGAACACTTAGCTCATAGCGGAGCTCCTATCGCTCTCAGCCCTTCCGACCGGAGCCGACCGAACCTCTCATGCACCCCATCTTTCTCCTTCTCGTTTGTAACCCCACTGCAGACTTCGAGCACCTGAGCTCAGGAATAAAGTCACTGACCGACTCAAACTGGACGTAGGGCACGTTGCCTGAACCAGTATAAACCCTGTGTCATTGAGTGCTAGGTCATCTCCGATCACAACATACGGCAAAACTACAAATATTCACTAGTTGGTCACTTTCTGTACCGACATGTACTTTTTTGTGTTTTGCGAATTATACACGAGTACAGACACAATTTCAAAAATATTAGTATTTTACAAAGTTAGTTAAACTTCGTATGGTTTGACTTAAAATAAAGATAAAAACATCACTCTTTGCAAGGTGTGGAGGTAGTTTAAACCCATCGGCAAAAAGTTCTCCTTTGGTTTATGCTGCTCGCTCCCGAGTTATCTAAGAGGTACCACGAATTGCACCTGTAATTATACACTTCGGAACATTGGCCCTATGTGTCCTACTCCTTGTGCGTGGTGTGGTATGGCCGGGCAGGGGGCAATAATATAAGTTTATGGATGTTTCATTTAAATTAGATACCATATGTTACATAGGTAAAACTAATGACATGGTATGAGCACTCAGAATATTTTTCATATCCGTAAGGTTTTGTATAGCCTGTGATGACTCCATCAATCTTGAGATTTTTCAATCCAGTTTTTGTCTCCCGGAGGTGCTCACAAGGGTAGGATTTGTGTGCTGACTTTGTCAATCTCAAGATTTGTCAGGCTAGTCTCAGTCTTTTGGAGGTGCTCATAGAAGTATGTGTATGTTCATAGGAGTGAGTGTGCATGCATGTATAAGTGTTGCCATCTATATTGTAATTCGCAAGAAAAAGATATTGTGATACATGGATACAAACCGAATTTCATCATACTATAAAAATGATTTTAGAAGATATCATGTTTTATTTATAAAGGTGTGGGGCAAAAGTACTTGTCTTTGAAAGTGTCCAATAATTTTTAAAGGAGGTCGGTACATTTACGGAGACAACCCAATACTAGTTGTCTTTAAAAATTAATTACAGAGAGGCATACCTCTTAACAAGGAAACCTTTGAAAATTAGGGTCATTTTCAAAGATGGCTGCGGGAAGAGGTCTGCCTTTGGAAATCCCAAGGCCCAATAAATTTTCCTCATCAATTGGTATCAGAGGGAAAATCCAGTCCGATATTTCGATAGGTAATGATAAGTCAATTTGTAGAGATCTCAATGTTGATGATGCAAGGCTTCTAATCGACAATGATCTGATCCCTCGCAATCACTACACGTCAGCTCCATTAGTTATCAACCGCGCGTGTCACGATTGACCTCACCATGGGGCTTACCCTGCATGTGCATGCCAATCATGAACATAAGCAAGAACATAAAAGATTCAACCTCAAATATTGTTAATCTGAATAAGCTCATAAGTTCAAATTCGACAAACTAAACAACAATGAAACTGCTCAAAAACAGACTCTTCTAAGCAAAATCCAAATATAAAAGTGAATGCAACAAAGTATATAAGAGAATGAGCATTAGCGACCAAGGAGAAGAAGGTGGACAAGGGGAAGGACATCCTAGGGCACCCTTGGGGCGTGCTCCACTTTGTGGAGTACTCCAACATAGGTCAGGGTCCTAAGGGTGATTAATGCTTACAAAACCTAAGGCCCGATTAAAGGTAATGCAGTGCCTAACAAAAACAACATAAACATGTATTAACGATTTGGAGGCCTTGCCGATGTGATACTGAAGTGGGACCTTATTCATTTGAAAGATTCTCATGGGCCTAAATTGGACTCTACATGAAATAGTTATGGCATTTTCAATACAAATGTACAATACTGTCGAGCTATCTGTGAACTGAATGTTTGGTTTCGATGGGCTTGCACTCTGAGATGGAGGTCGTGGAAGATATCTCTCCAAAGTTCATAGAATACTCAAAGTGTTCCTTAAATATAAAATGTACGACCAACATCAGGTAGCTACACATTCTCAATTATGTCATTATGCAAACCTAGGAACAAAATCACCTATGTTTAACTTGAATGCTCGTATCCAAAGGTTTCATGTCCTAATGAGCTACTATGTACATCCATCTAGGGAAATTATTCATCTTAATCCCCCTTTATGGTTTATCATCCAGATCTCCAGGGCATTATCTAGTTAGTCGTCAAGTATAAGCTGAGAAGACCTCTATGTATATCTTGTTACTAGTACTTTGATCTAACCTTTGTGGTTTAATTTATCATCTAGATCTCCAACCATGGTGTTGACCAAACCACCACACATGCTCTCACCAACCAAGGCAAGTGCCACAAGACACTTAAGCTCATCGCTACTGCCCAACTCTCCTACTTACCTTGGCACCATCACCCCCCCCACCCCCACCCCCACCCCCCCACACACACACAGTTCCTACCGCTCTACACAAGGCTCAGAGGTTCGACGTTGCCGGAGTGGCACCATGATACCAAGTGTCTCAACAATCCAACATTACAAGGGCACGCAGCTTGGCTCTGTCTACTCTCAAGCCAAGGCCTAATCCCTATCTAATGATTGCACTAAGCACAATCCTAGCCTCGGATTTTATCACTGAGCTCTCATATGGTTGATGGAGTGTTCTAACACTTGCTATAACTTCATGTACTTTCAATGTACTCAAACAAACCTTCAAATCACCGACGAAGGGCATATTTATAACCCCAAACATCAAATAGCCTTTGTGCACAAAGTCTCTATTCATAGACATCACCAAATGATCCCGTGGCCATAAAAACAAATCACTAGATCGTCCCGCGGGGTATATATGACCAACTGTCACAAAGTCGCTACAATTGAATTATGTAAACCCTGCTTCAGGAGGAGTGACCATGTAAGGAACCAATGGATAATTTGTACAAACACCTTGCAAAGGGGAAGAAGATTTTTATTTTCAAACACATAACCACATCATTGTTGTTTAAACATATTGATCAACAAGCAGCGGAACATCCTAGCAGCACTAGCGGTTTTAGTTCTTTGGGCATACTCATGAGCCATTTTTTTTTGAAAGAGACCGGAGGGGTTCGCACCCCTACAGATAATTTTATTGAAATGAAAGAGTACAGGAAACAAAACAGAGCTTACAGGGGTACACTATGAAATTTAGATAGCTAGGTTCTGAGCCAAACTGTACCAGCAAAACGAGATTAAAAAACATGTGCCTAATATTGTTTAATCGTCGTGACAAAAGCAGCATCTTTGTTTATTTGTCAATTGCATTTAATTAGGCTATTCTTCGCTTAAAACTGTGCTCTTGTATAGGTACTATCAAAAATCTTAATTTTTAGCAGAGCCTTCAGATTCTATGTAGTACGAATTTGTCAAATTAAACAACAAGAAGTCAAGAGACTGGACATGGTTCGAGAAGATCAGGGATCAAAAGTAACACCCTAAAATTTACTTCTTTTTGAAATAGAGATGAAATGATTTAATTATGTATTTTGTGCTCATGAAAACATAGAAAAATAATAATTTTTCATTAAATTAAAATTTATCATAATGTAGCAACATGTTTGTGCATACATGCTGCTGCATATTATTTTGTAATTGTGTGGTTTGAAACCAAGCTCCAAAATGGTTCAAATGGATTTGAAAATAGATTTGCAAAAACATTTGAAATAAAAAGAAAAAGAAATTTCTTTACCTTCCCTCTCCCTACCTGGCATTTGACCCGCTCGGCCTTGCTTCCCCCACGCGGCCCAGCTCCGCTCTCTAATTTCGCGCGGCCCAGCTTTCCTTCTCCCGTGCTCTCGCCCTTGGGCCTGCCCAGCAGCAAGCCCACGCACGGATGCCGCCCTCTTCCCTCTCTCCTCTCTCTCTGCCGAGTCGGCCCGCGCCCCGTGCCACTGACAACCCGGGCCCGAATGTCAGAGGCGTCTTCTTCCCCGCATCGTCCCGGAACCAGACTTTGCCGCGCCCGGAGTCCGCCTCCGCCCTGACCTCGCCGCTGCCCTCTTAAATACCGAGCCCCTGCACTCCGCTGGCTCCCTTCCGAACCCCATCTCAAGCCGCCACGCAGCTGCAGCCCTAGAGCGCCATTTAGATCTTGCCGAGAAGGAGCTCGCCGCCGCCGTGCTCGCCTAGCCGCTCCACTGCCACCATAAGCCGATCCCGAGCTTCGTGTCGAGTTTGCGAAGTCGCTGTGCCCCTTCTTTCTTCTTTTCTTGCTCTGGTTTGCTCACCCTGCGCTGCCGTTGTTCACATGAGCTCGCTGTTCGCCACGCCGCACCGCCTGTCGCCGTAGTCCGGTCGTCGACCGCGAGCAAGCCATAGGTGAGGTCTCCATCGTCCCCGCTACCTCCTGGTGTCATCAGTTTGCAAAACCATGGCCTCTAGGAACCTAACCGTGTACACCGGCGAGCTTCTCGCCGCTGTCAATGGAGGAACCATCGTGTCGGCACTGTTCCGGCCGCCGGCCGTTTCCCTCTCCCTTCTCGTTTTTAATCTGCACCGTCCAATCTGAATCCAATGATCCAGATCACGTGATACCCCTTCGTTGGCTTATTTGCATAAGAGCCCCTGCAATTTTATATGTTTAAACCCACAGTCCATGGCGTATTTCCATAACACGTTTTCCTATTTTGGAAAGTTTCTTTGTAGTAGATTCAAAATACGTTTCATCTATTTACAGTTTTACCATTAATTTTATTTAGGCCATAAAATATCCGTTTTAACTCTGATTTGATCCGTTCAAGTTGCGTTAGATTCATATTTGCGTAATCTACATGTTCATCCTAATGTTAAACATATTTTCAACTATTGGAATTCGAGGTTAGATTTAATCTATTATTTTATTAAATGAAATCTTGTTTAATTCATAACCTTTTCATTATGGCTCCGATTAGAGTGCTTTTCGCGTCTGTGTATTCATGGTAATGTGTAGAACATCTTTAAAATCTTTTTACTTACTGTTTCATATATTTGGTGTACTGTTCTAATTTAGTTATATTGTTTGCTTCGTGTATGATTGCATGGATGCTTGTGTGGTGCTTTATGATCATGTCTAGTTGGTGAGCTTTACATGTTGATCAAGAAGGAGTTCCATTAAAGGTTTGGACTAGAAGAAGGATCTAAGTTTAAGACAAGTATAGCATGGGATCAATTTTGTTGTCCAATTCACTTAATATCATTTTAATCAGATGCATGTGTCTATCTTGACAACCGTAGTAATTCCTTGTTACATATGGGGTATTGCATTGGGTAGTATGATGCTAGTGCTCAACTAAAGCCATGATCTTATAACTTGACTAATGGTATATGCAATAAACACTAAAATATGCTTTTTAGCAACATGGAACAAGGGGGCTAGAGCATTGGGCTATTTTATGGTGCTCAAGATTCCTCTCCCTAAGGACTTATCCGTAAGTGATCATCCGGGACTTACAGTACAACTATGAGGGCTATATGGCTCTGGCTTTAGCTCACTATGAGGACCTTTTCTAGCTTGTTAGAGGTTACCTTTATGACGTAAGAATGGCTTGATGAATTGGGTATAGGACAGCCTCTACTCTTATGCGTATAGCCGTGATGGAATTGTGCCATTCGACAGGGGTTTCTATATCTGTTTGCCTAGTGAATCTAATGACCCTAACTTGTTAGACGAACCTTTGAAAGGCTTCATAGTGAACCCTGCCGACCTTCCTTGGTAGTGGGTTAAGAGGTTGGCCGCTTCGGGCGAAAGGGTAAATCACGACTCACAGTGAAAGTGTACAACCTCTGCAGAGTGTAAAACTGGTATATCAGCCGTGCTCACGGTCACGAGCGGCCTTGGAACCCTTACGGAATAGATGATGAACACTGATGATACTGATAACAAAGATGTTCACTAATGATTACTGTTTATGCTATTCATTATTCATGTTTACCTGATCATGTGTTTATGGGGGCTCGTGGATAAACTTGTTGCCACCCTATTGTTAAAATTATGACTCATTAAAAGCTAATCGTAGTTAACCAGTGTCAGCCTTTTGAGCCTCATGAGCCCCATGTTAAATTTGTTGAGTATGACATGTGCTTACGCTTGTTTTATTTTTTAATACTTTGGAAAAATCCTGGATGTGTATCAGATTGCTAGAGTTTGAAGGAATTAGGCTTGTGATCAACCAGTCAGTTGTCCCTGTGAAATTAGAGTTTTCACCTAAAAATCGGAGTTGTCTTTTCGTTGTTTGCTATCTAAGGTTATATTCTTTATACTGAGTACGTTATATATTGAGCATTGTCTATTAATATTACCTATTTTTGTAGCTACATGTGAGATTTGACCTCTAAACTTAGGGGGTGTTTGGTTCTACGGACTAAATTTTAGTCCATATTATATCGGACGTTCAGATGTTAATTAGGACTAAACATGAGTTAATTATAAAACTAATTACACAGATAGAGACTAATTTACGAGACGAATTTATTAACCCATCATTAGCACATATTTACTGTAGCATCACATTGTCAAATCATAGACTAATTAGGCTTAAAAATTTATCTCACAAATTAGTCGCTATCTGTGTAATTAGTTATTTTTAATCTATATTTAATACTTCATATATGTGTCTAAACATGGGACATAGACTAAAATTCGGTTTGGGAAACAAACAGGCCTTACATATGGCTGATTCTGTCCTTAAAACATGCAAAGGTCACTGTGCCGGCCGCTTCTCGGCGCTCACTGAGCACGTTTGACTGTCTGCGTGCTTGACCCAGGGCGGGCCTGTGCCGGCGGCAGGAACGCGTGGGTCGCCGTCCTTCATGTCGAGCCTCGGAGGCGAGGAGTGAGCGCGTTCCCGAGGCCCCACGTGCAGCCAGCAGCGGGGTGCGGTCTCAGGCAGGCTCCTCGTACGGTACGGACCACGACCATGGAGATGGGCCATGGCCGCGCCGCCGTTGGGGCGTGCGTTCTGAGACAATTGCCCGGCGACGAGCGGACGAGAGGCCGCGCGGCACCGGCACGTGCACGCGTGACGCCCCAGGGCCGAACTGGACTGGTCCGCTCTTTTCGGCTTTTGCGATGCATGCTCATCATAACAATGGTCGTGCTACGTCATTCGTGAACTCTGAAGCCTGAAGGAGCGTCGTCGTTTCAACTGCGAGGTAGCCGTACGTCGCAGGCGCTATGCGTGCATCAGCACTGCACACCTCGTGCGCGACTGTGAACTGCGACGTACAGTAGGGGTGAGAGGCCCAAGAAATCCTGGGCTGTCCGGGCCGACAGGTGCCGTATTTTCTGGGCTTTTTTACTTGAGAGCCAAAATAGAGTGATCAAGCTCCTTGAGAGCAACTCTACTTGAGCACAATCTCTTTTTCTATATAATAATAAAGAGATTAGATAGAAAAATTAAGATTCAGCACCTTTACTGATTTGTTGCTTCTCTTCACACCACCGAACTAGCACAGCTAGGAATGACAATACGTACCTGAAACCCAAGAGGTGAGTATGGAAAGATTTCTTTATTCGCGGTATGCTCATGGGTAAAATCTTTAGCCATCTGATAAGCAGTACGAGTACATAGACATACTACCCATACCCATCTACCCGTACGTTATTTATACCCATCTTAGCAACACATGTATCTTCATTAATTACTATAAAATACAGGTATATCCAATATATCTATGACTACTATACTATTAACTAGTGAAGTTTTGTTAATGCTATAATTGTTGATCTCTATTCATAAATAATTGACCGATATATTCATAGTTTTTTGTTTGTAGCGGGTATGGCTTACCGTCGTGTATTTTTACCCGCGCGGGGTATGGGTATGGAAAATTCTTTTACCCATGTGCGGATATGCATATTTTAGTAGGTAAAATTTTGTCTAATGGCTACGGATATGGGATGGCACTACCCGACGGGTACATACCCATTGCCATCTCCAAGCACAGCATCTCCAGCTGTCCCTCAATCCCACCCTCCATCCCCATAGAATTGTTATACTGGGAGAGATGGATCACTTTTCTTTCTCCAATAGTCTTTTTTTTGTGGCCACAAAAAAAAATTCCTCTTTTCCAATCAAATGAAGGGGAAGTTGCATCTCCCCAATAGAGTGGGGCTCACCTTAATTATCACTTATTCTTCCTTTGCCCACCATCGGCCTTGCTTGTTGTACCAGCCGCCATGGTTACCTCCTTCCAGTGGTTCAAAGTTGTACCTCCACATTGCGCCTTGCTGCCCATGCCCTGTGCCAAGATGTTGAGGTCGTCCACCGCCCACGCTAGAGCTCGTCTGCTGCCCATGCCAAAGCTCCTCCACCCCGCTCGAGATCCTACCACAAGGGGATGGGAGGTGGACGAAGAGGCAGTCACCCTCATGGCTAGGCGTCCCTGAGCTCATCGGGCGTGGCTGCACTCGAGATCCTGGTGGTGCAAGGGGTCGGGAGGGGGTCGCCCTTGGGCCTCGACGTCACCGAGCTTGCTAGGCATGCTCGTGCTATGTCAGCTCAAAATCTTGGCGGAGGAAGGAGGAAAGGGAATATGGTTTTTTTTGGGTGGGGGGCGGTGTTCATGGGATATTGGGGCATTGTTGGAGACGCTCTAAAGTCACTTTTTGAGGCAGTGGATCTATCTGTACATCTCTAGAAATTAGCAATTTTAATCCGACCTTCACTGATTTTTTGCTCCTCTCCGCACCACCCGACTAGCACTACTAAAAAACAGTTTTTAGAGGCAGTTGGATCTACCCTACACATCCCTAAAAATTAGCAATTTTTTAATCTGGTCTTCACAGATTCGTTGCTCCTGTGGGGGTATTAACCCCTATACCCTTACGGCTAGGCTTGGGCCGGCCCAGATCAGAGGGTCCGGTCCATCGAAAGACGATGCGCGGATCGGCCAACCTATTTGGAGTCCCGCGCAAGGAGTCAAGGCAGGTTTGGCCATCAAGCAAGATCCTGGTCGGTTAGAATAGGAATCCTTATCCGGCCACCTATGGCAATTATAACTGGCTAGGATTAGTTTCCAGATCTGTAACCCTGCCCCCTGAACTATATAAGGCGGGCAGGGGACCCCTCTAAAAAACATCTCTCATTGACATACAACAATACAATCAGACGCAAGACGTAGGTATTACGCCTTCTTGGCGGCCGAACCTGGATAAAACTTCGTGTCTGTCTTGCGTCACCGTCTTGTTTGTGGCTTGCGCATCTGTCTGCCGATAATCTACTACCTTGGTCATACCCCTAGGTAGACTGCCGACCATATTTCGTCGACAGTGGCGCGCCAGGTAGGGGGTGTGCGTACTGCTCTCCAAGCAAACAAGATGGTCATCATCTTCGGCTCTGTGGCTACACCGAACGGCCTCACGTTCACCATCGACCAGATCACCTGGACCACCGGCTCCGGTGACTTCATCGCCATGACCACGGAGGAAGCGCAAATTCAATCTGCGTCGATCACTGCTTCACCTGCATTGGCTACGGCTCCGACCACGGTGGACACGGCTCCGACCACGGTGGATACAGCTCCGACCACAATGGATCTGACTCCGACCACGGTACATCTGGCTCCGACCACGCCTGCATCATCTTCAGCCACGCCGACAACCCGTCGTCCGCTTCCCCGCTACAAAGGGAAGCAGATCGACAACACCGACCTGCTCGACTCCATCGATCGGGTCAGCACCAAACTCGCTGAAACCCTAGCTCTGGTAAGTACAATTCAAAGTCAACCTAATGAGCAGGTAATCGCTCCCCACAACAGATCTACCCGACCAGCTCAGGCCAGTCATCCTGCACGACTTGGTACAGATCTCGTGGTCATATCTACTCCTGAAGGGCGCTCCGCTCGTCGCTGGCTAGCCTCCGCGACAGGTCTCCGGCTCTCCGAGTACGAAGCCTCGACGGAGAACTACCAGGCCCAGCCCTACGGCCTACGAAACGCTGCCTCCAACTATGCGTATAACATACAACGCTGCTCGGATCTGTGTTTTGTACATCAGCCTCGACTGAGGCCAAGCAACTTCGTCAATATGATCCGGATTGAGGATTATCAAGAAGGATCTATCCACACGATCCAAGAGGGTGACTCCAGCTCCTCGTCTGGCATCGCATCTAACGCCTCCGTCCACACCGAGCTCCAGCATCACGATGATGAAGGCGTCAAATACGATCTGGATATCCCAGACCACGCCCCGGGGTTCCCGCAATTCCCGTTTTTCCCGCCAAGGCAAGGAGGTTTGATCAATGTTGTCAGCAATGACGAACCGCTGGCAGTTGGCGAAATAGAAGAAGAAAGGATTGCACGTGAGGCACCCAATACTAATCGGTTTAATCGCCGGCAAATCGAAGTTGAAGCAGAAGAGGAGGAACGACGCATAAGGGTCCAACCACGTGATCTCAACAATGCTTTCGACAGGGTGGGGGACAAACAGGTCTTCAGGACTCCAAGCGCCAACGTAGCCGTCGCTATGGCGACAATGCAACGGCTACCTAACACCCCCGAAACCCAGGCAGTTCACGATGATATACAAGCTTATCTGACGGCTGCTATGGCTCAGACTGCGGAGATGGTGAATCAAGCCCGGGCTCCATCCGTTTCAGTCGAATCAAGCCACAGCCGCCAATACTCAAGTCACTCACAGCCACTCAACCAACGTGGCTCGTGCAACAACGATCCATCAGACAACCGTCAAGGCAGAAACGGTGGTCCTGATGGTGGTCGGGACGACAACCGCCGTCGGGAGGACAACCACCGCGACATTCGGGATGACAACCGCCGAGATAACCACGATAATCACCACGGCCGCAGGGTTAATCAGGATGGCAACCGGGATCACCGTGATGGCAATAACGATCTCCGCCGCTACCTCGGGGAATGCGATCTACGCGATCGCATCAACCAGAGAGCCAATGATCGAGCATCCCACGAAAGTTATTGCCGTATGGAATATGACACTACCCACGGCCCGCCGGGTTTGAAGTAGTTTACTCTGCACCTTCTCCAAGTCATATGGCCCAAAAACTTCAAGCTCGAGAAACTTTAGAAGTACGACGGCAAGGAAAACCCTGAATTATGGGTCATGCTCTACGAAACTACGTGCATATCAGCCATGGCTGACGAGCACGTCATGTCTAACTACTTCCCAATCGCTGTTGGCCATGCAGGTCATCAATGGTTGGTTAGCTTGCCGGTGAACTACTTCGATTCTTGGCAAGAGCTCAAGCAAGCCTTTATCGACAACTTCATTGCTACTTGCGAACAACCCGACAACAAATATGATTTGCAATGGATTCGAGATCAAAAAGATGAGCCATTACGCGAGTACGTCTGGCGTTTCTCGGAGATGCGCATCAAGGTCCCATCAATCTCTGACAACGAGGCAATCGAGGCTTTCATCACTGGCCTCCGCTTCCACGATGCCCTAAGGGACAAGCTCCTACACAAGAGGCCTGAATCGGTCACAGCGCTCCTAGCCACCGCTATGAAATATGCAGACGCCGATGATGCTAAAAAGATAATTATCGAAGAAGCAGCAAGGGTTCTACGCTCTAACCACCCCCCACACTACGACGACTACCACAGCAACCATGGTCGGAACAACAATTTTGACTGCCGCAACCAGCGCAACGACTCCCGCGACCACCGCGACCAACGTAATCAGTGGCGTAACCGCCGTGATGATTACAGGGGCAAGAGTGCTCGGGAAGACGACGGCGAGGTCAATACCGTTAAAAAAGGGGGCGGACGTCGTAACTACGAAGACGACTATGCCAAAGCGTTGAAAGGGCCCTGCCAGCTCCATCCCAAGTCAAACCATACTATAGAGAATTGCCGCGTTCTCAAGTCTATCTACACGCATCAATAGGCTCCGGACACATCCGACAAGCCTAACGACGTAGGGGAATAGCGCAACGAGGACAACGACGATGAAGACGCAGATCCCCGTCGCAAGTACGTCAAGCCAACCGATCGCGTGCACACCATCATCGGAGGCAAAGTGTGCATCGAGACCAAACGAGAACGCAAGCTGCTCGCCCGCGCTTGCTTGAACGTGGCCAACACCGATAACCTCCTCACCGATCCGTGGCTGCCTCCATGGTCTCACCGCGAGATCTCCTTCAGCAGAAAGGACCAATGGGCCGCAATACCTGAGCCAGGACGTTTTCCCCGGGTCCTCGATCCTTGCATCAACAAGGTTTAGTTCAACAGAGTGCTGATCGACGGCGGCAGCTCTATCGATATACTGTTCAAGAACAGTCTGCCCGCCCTGAAGATAACCCAGGCGGATCTCAAGCCATACGAGGCACAGTTCTGGGGTGTTCTCCCCGGACAGAGCTCTACACCTCTCGGACAGGTCACGCTACCTGTGCAATTCAGGACCCTAGACCACTTTCGCACTGACTACGTCAACTTCGTGGTCGCTGACTTCGACAGCACCTACCATGCTATTCTTGGTCGACCGTCGCTCACCAAGTTCATGGCCATACCTCATTACAGGTATCTAGTGCTCAAGATGCCTACCGAGAAAGGAGTTCTAACCCTCAGGGGCAACGTATACGCAGCTTATACTTGTGAGGACGACAGCTTCAAAATAGCAGAGGCTCACGCCTCTCTATTCGTATGGCCGAGACCATGCTCGACGCCAAGAAGACCTCCGCCGACCACCTGGAGATCCCAGAGCTCGAGGCTCCACGCAAGAACATCAAGTCCAAGGAGCACAAGGTGATCCAGCTGGTTGACGACGATCCCAGCAAAACGGCCCTTATCGGGGCCAACTTGGATCCCAAATAGGAAGATGTGCTCATCAGGTTCTTGAGGAGCAACGTGGATGTGTTCGCATGGAAACCTGCTGACATGCCCGGTGTACCTCGGAACTTGATGGAGCACTCCTTGAATGTCAACAGCAAGGCCAAACCTATCAAGCAGAAGCTACGATGTTTCGCTCGCAACAAAAAAGAGGCGATTAGGGTAGAAGTTACACGACTTTTGGCAGCCGGATTTATCAAAGAAGTGTATCACCTGGAGTGGTTAGCCAACCTGGTTCTTGTACGCAAAAAGAATAATGAATGGAGAATGTGCGTTGATTACACTGATCTCAACAAACACTGCCCTAAGGACCCCTTCGATTTACCTCGCATAGACGAGGTCGTAGATTCAACCGCCGGTTGCGAGCTGCTTTCCTTTCTTGATTGCTACTCTAGTTATCACCAGATCGCTCTAAAAAAGGACGACCAGATCAATACATCTTTTATTACGCCTTTCGGCGCCTACTACTACACGACCATGTCGTTTGGGCTCAAGAACACCGGGGCTACCTACCAACGCGCTATACAGGCCTACCTCAAAGAAGAGATAAAAGACGACTTCATCGAGGTTTATGTTGATGATATAGTTGTCAAAACCAAGGAAGCACATACCCTTGTTGATAACCTGGAACGCACCTTTGTAGCCCTTAACACATTCCAGTGGAAATTAAACCCAAAAAAGTGCATCTTCGGTGTTCCTTCTGGCATACTACTTGGCAACGTCGTCAGTCACGACGGCATACGCCCTAACTCAGAGAAAGTCAAAGCTGTCTTGGACATGAAGCCACCCAAAAAGGTAAAGGATGTTTAGAAGCTTACCGGATGCATGGCCATCCTCAGCCGTTTCATATCAAGATTAGGCAAAAAAGGATTACCGTTCTTTAAACTGCTCAAAGCATCTGAAAAGTTTGAGTGGTCGGAGGAAGCAGACGTTGCCTTCACACAGCTGAAACAATACCTTACATCACCTCCGGTCCTCACTGCTCCTAGAGAAGACGAAACACTCCTGCTTTACATTGCGGCTACTAATCGAGTGGTCTCCACGACCATGGTGGTCGAGCGCGATGAGCCCGGCCACGTCTACAAGGTACAACGGCCAATCTATTTCATCAGTGAGGTACTCAATGAGTCCAAGACCAGGTACCCACAGATTCAGAAGTTGATCTACGCCATACTAATAACATCCCAAAAGTTGAAACATTACTTCGATAGATATCGTGTGGTGGTCATGACTGAGTACCCCCTGTGAGACATCATTAGCAACAAGGATGCGAACGGGCGCATCATTAAATGGGCAATGGAGCTATGCCCCTTCTCCTTAGAATTTGCAAGCCGTACTACAATCAAGTCTCAGGCACTTGTCGATTTCATCGTCGAGTGGACAGACTTAAGCACGCCTGGCTCTCTAGGGTCCGACGAGTATTGGATGATGTACTTTGACGGTTCTCTCAACATTGGCGGTGCGGGGGCAGGAGTCCTTTTCGTGTCACCATCCAAGGAGCAGCTCTAGTACGTCCTCAAAATTTATTTTCCAGCATCTAATAATGCCGCCTAGTACAAAGCATGCCTACATGGTTTGCGCATTGCGGTTGAGCTCGGCGTTAAACGTCTCTATGTCTATGGAGACTCTGCTCTGGTCATCAACCAACTCAACAAGGACTAGGACACGACCAGCGAAAAGATGGATGCATACTGCAAATCGATCAGAAAGCTAGAAGGCAGGTTCTATGGCATCGAGTACATACACGTGGTCCGGGACAAGAATCAAGCAGCGGATGCGCTATCAAAGTTAGGATCATCCCGAGCCAAAATCCCACATGGCGTATTCGTCCAAGACCTGCTCACGCCTTCCATCGAAAAGGAAGATTCCACGGCAAACAAGCCTCCAGACCAGCAATTGGTGGCTATGGTTCCGGCGTCGAGCACCATCGAAACGCCTCCGACCACTCATGAGCCCGACTAGAGATTACCTTTCATCTAGTACCTATTAGATGGCAGCGGTTACACTGATCAAACAGAAAACGAGCTCCTGATGCGTCGCAGTAAGCAGTACCTGCTCGTCGATGGCAAGTTATGGCGCAAGAACGCAAAGGAAGAAATCTTGATGAAGTGTATAACCCAGGAGGATAGCGAACATCTCCTGGACCAAATCCACTCTGGCTCCTGCAGCAACCACGTGGCCTCAAGAACGCTGGTCGGTAAGGCTTTCCGAGTAGGGTTCTATTGGCCGTCAGCAGTAGCCGACGCAGAGAAGCTAGTCCGCCACTGTGAGGGTTGTCAGTTCTTCGCCAAGAGAATCCACGTACCAACACATGAGATCCAGACAATACCAGCCTCTTAGCCCTTCGCATGCTGGGGACTGGATATGATCGGGTCCTTCAAACCGGCTACTAGAAAATTTACATGCGTCTTTGTGCTGATCGACAAATTTTCTAAGTGGATAGAATACATGCATCTGGTACAGGCATCCTCAGAAAAGGCTGTCACGTTCCTCGACCAGGTCATCCACCGTTTCGGCATACCCAACAGCATCATCACTGATCTGGGTACTCAGTTCACCGGGAACGCTTTTTGGGACTTCTGCGATGAAAGGAGCATAGTAGTAAAATATGTCTCGATGGCGCACCCTAGAGCTAATGGACAAGTCAAGCGGGCAAATGGCATGATCTTGGACGCATTGAAGAAGAGGATGTACAGAGAAAATGACAAAGCTCCCGGAAGATGGCTCAAAGAGTTACCAGCCGTGGTCTGGGGCCTCATAACTCAGCCCCGTCATAACACTGGCGTCTCATTGTACTTTATGGTTTATGGTGCCGAGGCAGCCCTCCCAGTAGATATAGCTTTCAGTTCAGCACGGGTAGAGAATATCGATGAAGGCAAGGTCAATGAAGTACAAGAGCTAGAAGTGAATAGTGCAGAAGAGAAGCGGCTCGATTCTTGTGTACGTACAGCCAAATACCTTACTGTTTTGCATAGGTACTACAACAAGAACGTTAAAGAGCGGTTCTTCGTGGTCAGGGACCTAGTCCTGAAGTGGAAGATGAACCAGGCTGGTGTCCATAAACTCGCAACCCCATGGGAGGGGCCCCTTCATGATCAAGGAAGTCACATGACCAACGTCTTATAGCCAGTAAAAGCCGACCACCATTCCTTCTACGGTTTTCGGAGCAGGCCCTGTTTCCGGTTCCTCCCAACACGTGCATGGGATCCGCTCTCTACGTTACGGGTGATCGGTAGGTCTCCCTTGGTTTGACTTGTCCATGTCTACGTGTGCATAGGTCACGCACCTCACACTCCGACCACATGGCAAACTAGGGCTGCACAAACTTTTTGGGATGATGTGTCGAGCAAAATGGTACAACTAAACAGAACGTTAACATGTTCTCACTTAGTTACACCAACATGAGTTTCAAGCTTAAATACGTTTTATACAAAGCAAACAAGCTTATGATGATATACAGTTACGTTATTACAAGCTTGCCTGAAGAGGCCCAAGTTTACAATAACACAACTATGTCCTTCTTCTACAGCTCTAAGCCTATTCCATTGGCTGGTCGGGGCACGCGGCACCTACTGCTCGCTGCTTCTGATATCCTACTCGAGTCTCGGGGACTCTTGTGCTGGTTGAGCTGAAGAGGATGGCCCCGCCGATGCCTGGCTGGTCGAGACCGCAGGCTTCGTCGGTTGGCTTGCAACTGATGGCGTTTCCAGCTGACTTGTCGATGGCGTACCCTGTACAGGTGCTGTCCCACCTCCACACAGGTTAATGTTGCCAATTATCTTTGACGACAGGTCCAGCTGGGCCTTCCGAAGCTCCTCAGCCTTGTCTGGGTCTACCTCCTTCAGGTACCCAGCCTCCAGGCGCTTGAGATCGATCAGGGGGTAGTGGGCACGCACCATGCTTAGCACATGTGCACCCGTGTACTCACCTGCCTCCTTCACGAACTCTTGGAACCATCCCCATGCCTTTCGACATCTCTCGACCAGTCCGAGCTGTGGCGTCCTTGGCACTTCCTCTATGAGCGCCGGGTCGATAAGGTCAAGGATGGGCAAAATGCCAGTTACCACTTCCTGGCACCGGTTCTTCCATGTGTCCTGATCCTCGGTGGTCTCTAGGCATCATGCCTTCCAGCCGTCACGATCTTTAATCACATCTTCTAGATGTTTCTTGGCATTGACTTTTAAAACTGCAAACCGTACAAGACATCAGAATGTAACGGCACGACAGGATAAGGCGGGCAACAGAATGAGCAAGGTGGTCTGGAACACTTACTTTTCAGTTCCTCCTTCATCTTAGTTGTGCGGTCCCAGAGTTGAGACTAGTCGCGTGCTAGTTTCTCGTTGTCCTCCTTCAGGCGACCACACTCTGTGGTCACACGGCTATTCTCCTCTTAGAGGCGGGTTACTTCGGCTTCTAAGCCTGCACTACAGCTGTCACTACCAACAATGCAACAACACGTGTATGCACTTGTTGTGATAAAATGACAACTTACTTGTTTTTTCCTGCTCTTTGTTACTGAGCTGGATGACCAGGTTCTGGTTTTTTGCATCTTGTTCCATCCTCTCCTGGTCGGCGGCTTCAAGTTGGCAGCGCAAGCGTTCCACCTCGGCCGCCAGTTCTCTATTGTTTGCTGTGATTCCCTCAATCTGGTCGAAGCACCTCTTTCGGTACTTTGCGGTCTTCATCAAGTCCTACATATAAACAAGCTAAGTCAGACAGTTCGACTAAATAGCAGGATCAAGTGGTCAAGCCAAACATACCTGGACTTTTGTCACCAGACGTTTTGCTGCTCGTTCAACTTTTAGGGTCTCTTCGACCTCTGGGATTTCCTCATGCATAACCCACTCGTCGTTCCGCCAGCGCAACACATATACATGTTGTCGTTTGTCTTGGGGACGGCCCAGGACCTCTTCTACTTCGTCCTCTTCGGCCTCTTGTTCAGGTGGCGGCGCTGGTCTGGAGTTTGTAGTCTTTGCGACCACTATGGCTTTCCCATGAGCCGTAGCATCGGCAAGCGTGCTCTGTGCCACCTCCGACTGCTACTCCTCGGCTTGGTCTTGTTCCCTTGGTGCCGAAGTATCCCCCTCAGCAGGATTAGTGCTCGGAGCACTTGTACTTGGCTCGGCTCTCTTCTCGACCAGCTGCTCGGGGACTGTCGTCTGGCCGCTCGACCGCTAAGGTTTCGGTGGATTTTCTTCTACAGGTTCCTCCATAGCCGACTGCTGGGCAGTTCTTTCCGTCATTGCTGGCGAAGCCGTGCCGCACCCGGCTAGCTGGTCAGGATTTTCGGTGGACGCCGACCTAATATATCAGAGATAAGTTCAGAAGACAATAGTATTCAATACAAATTGTAAGCTTACATCAAGATTACAAATACTTACAGCTTGGAAGCATGGAACGACGTGGCGAAGGAGCGTCTCTTCGACTGTGCTTGCTCCACGTGCTCGACGGGTTCCACCAGGTCTTTTTCCACGACCAGTACCAGCATCGGGGATTGGTGCTCGACCCCTTTGCCGCTTGTCCTCTGTGTTGCAGTGGTCGGTGATGCGATCCTTGCTGGCACAGAGGAGCCACCCTGCTCCGTTGACTCTAGTTGTCTCCTCCTCTTTCGAGGGACGAGTCGAAAGATGTCTGCATCCTCTGTTTCGTCATCTGACAGTGGGAAGATGGCCTGACGATGTTTGTTGGCCGCTGGCCGCTTGCCAGCAGCCCTGACCGTTGCCTCCTCCCCAACCCCGAGTACGGCCCAGTCGACGTCTTCGGCCCTGGCGCTGGTCTGGGTGGTTGGGCCGGCAACTTGCGGCCAATCCACACTAGGGGGTGGAGACACATACACTGCTGCCCTATCATGACCATTACTCTAGGAGACATAAGGCAACAACACAGTCAATTTTTGTTACAACATAACTCTACAGGTACAAGGAAGCATAATTTACCTTTGGGGGAGGTTGGGCTAGCTTGAAGGCGTGCTCGATGTCGTTTAACCTGACATAATTGGGATCCGCTAAGTTGAATAGCTCCCCAATCCTGGCCTTGACTTCGATCTTGTCAAGCGCCTCTTTTCTGGTCCTCATTAGATCTGCGCTCCCCTAGTATTCGTAGCCAGGATGTACCCTCCTCTAGTAGGGCTGGATCCTTCGGCTGATGAAGTTTCTGACCACGCTTAGACCATCCAGCTTCCCCCACGGGATCATCTCGAGCAGTTCTGCAATCTGTTCCAAGTGCTCGGGCTTCTCCGACCAGCTGTTCTTCTTCTCCGGAATGAACCCCACGTCACATAGGGTGATCGTGTTCGGCTCTTCGCGGATGTAGAACCACTTCTTGTACCAGTCGTCTAGTGATGTGTTCCAAGGGCAGTGCAGGTACTGGGCCTTCATCCCGTCACGTAGATTGAGGTATACGCCTCCGGCTATATTTGAGTCGCCGCTGCCTATCTTCCGTAGACAGAACATATGGCAAAAGAGGTTGAAATGGGGCTGGAAGCCACCATAGGCTTCGCAAAGATGGATGAAGGTGGAGACAAGAAGAATCGAGTTGGGATGCAGATTGCAAATCCCAATCTCGTAATACAAACAGAGCCCCTGAAGGAAAGGGTGCACTGGAACCCCAAAACCACGCTTGAAGAAATCCTCGAAAACCACAATCTCACCTGGTTGTGGATCGAGAAAGCTTTCTCCTTCCGGCGTGCGCCATCCCGCGAGTGCCTTGTTGTGGAGCACTCCCGTGGTGATGAGGTCTTCGATGGTCTGCTCGTTGCTCCTTGACTTCCACCACTCCTTCGCCATGACTTCAGTTTTCTTCTGGGCGTCTCTCTTCACCATTAATCTATCCTTGCTAAAGGGGTGGATGCGATGGAGGGGGATTGGTGATGATTTCGGAGGTATAGGGTTCGGCAAGAGGAAGAAGAAGGCTGCGGCGGCGAATGATAATGGGGATCGGTAAAAAGTAACTTACCAGTTCTATATTATAAATAACCAAGAGCTCCGTCGATTCGTCCGCCCGAGATTCTTGGGAGACGTGCGCACGCGCCGCAGACGGTTGTTTTCACAACATCGAGATCTACGCCAATAAACGCGCCCCTTCATTACCAGTGTACGCGCCTCTTCGTTGCTAGTGTGAGAGGGCCCACACTGACGCACCTCTTTATAGGTGCCAAGCGACTGTTTGCTAGAAAGGGCAAGAAGACAGTATGACGTGCTATACCTATCTGCTTTTTTTGATCAGACATGTACGATTGGACTTGACAGAATACAAAAATAAATAAATACACCAAATAATATGTACAAGCGGCGTTCGTTTTTTCGCTGCATGTCTTGTGCTCAAGGATGGTCCAGACCACTGCCGTGCTCGGGGACTGCTCTGACCACTACCGTGCTCGAGGACTGCCTAGACCACTGCCATGCTCGGGGACTGCTCCGACCACTACTGTGCTCGGGGACTGCTACGACCACTACCGTGCTCGGTAACTGTCCCGACCACTGCTCGGAGATCGTTCTCCTCGGCTACATGTGATTTGTACTCACATACAGTTGAGAGATATTTATTTAGACCTTGCTACAAGGCTCATACTTTGCCTTCCAGCAAGCCCAGGGACTACATCGGTACGATGCACCTGCCGGTGCATCTCGTATCGCTTGTACGACGATTGGGTTCTCAACTTAACTGGGAATTCTTTTTAGACCCTAGCACCACGTGCCTATGTCACCTACTACCAGGCTCGGGGACTAAGTGGGCACACTTCACCTTGCGGTGAATGCGTTTATTTAATTGACCCTTATGCTTTGACTGATTAAACGGATTAATATCGTGCTCGGTAACTATCCCGACCATTGCTCGGAGATCGTTCTCCTTGGCTACATGTGATTTGTACTCACATACAGTTGAGAGACATTTATTTAGACCTTGCTACAAGGCTCATACTTTGCCTTCCAGCAAGCCCGGGGACTACATCGGTACGATGCACCTGCCGGTGCATCTCATATCGCTTGTACGACGATTGGGTTCTCAACTTAACTGGGAATTCTTTTTAGACCCTAGCACCACATGCCTACATCACCTACTACCAGGCTCGGGGACTAAGTGGGCACACTTCACCTTGCGGTGAATGTGTTTGTTTGTTTTTTCGACCCCTACGCCTCTGATGATCAAGGATGCTACGCTTGAAGATTCACTTACATTTCTTTTCAGAAATACAAGTGGGCACACTTCACAGGATGGAAATCTTTTTCTTTTTTCTTAAGAGCACCATACATTCTTCGGACAACCTACTTCTCCGGCGACAACGGTGGTCAGAGATGTCAAGGACTCAAGCCTTATTTGTCGGAGAAGGTTAAAATGGCGTGTCGCAGCATAATACATGGTGCTCGGGGACTAGCTGTGGGGGTATTAACCCCTATACCCTTACGGCTAGGCTTGGGCCGGTCCAGATCAGAGGGTCCAGTCCATCGAAAGACGATGCGTGGACCGGCCAATCTATTTGGAGTCCCGCGTAAGGAGTCAAGGCAGGTTTGGCGATCAAGCAAGATCCTGGTCGGTTAGAATAGGAATCCTTATCCGGCCACCTATGGCAATTGTAACTGGCTAGGATTAGTTTCCAGATATGTAACCCTACCCCCCGAACTATATAAGGCGGGCAGGGGACCCCTCTAAAAAACATCTCTCATTGACATACAACAATACAATCAGACGCAGGACGTAGGTATTACGCCTTCTTGGCGGCCGAACCTGGATAAAACTTCGTGTCTATCTTGCGTCACCGTCTTGTTTGTGGCTTGCGCATCTGTCTGCCGACAATCTACTACCTTGGACATACCCCTAGGTAGACTGCCGACCATATTTCGTCGACAGCTCCTCTCTGCACAAACCGACCAGCACTACTAAATGCAGTCTTTCTTAGAGACGGTTGGATCTATCTATGCATATCTAGAAATCAACAATTTTTTTAATCTCAGGAAAGATTTTTTTTATCCGAAAGAAGCCCACTAGCCATGTTTCCGAACCCACGACCTTAGTCTCGTGATTTTCGAGTGCGTGCAGTTGTGAGGATCAAACTCATGACCTAAGCCTAGCGAAGTTGCTTCCGTATCATTGTGCCTCAGAGTCACTTATGACTAAGTTGATGATATATTCCTTTTATATTTAGTTTAGTATATATTATAATGAATATTTGATACTCAAAACGAAATCAAACAAAAAAACTGACGTCAAAGTTTTAGATTTCTTCGAGTACTACAACTTTGGTTTAGACTATTTTTCTATCCGAGGTCATTTGAAAAATTAAAAAAAATAAAATCATTAACCTTACAATCAATTTTTTGGGTCCTAAATTATATCATAGAAAAAGTGGCCAGCTACATAGTTGCATATCTGTATGAGTACTAAACCTTTGCTCTATCTGTGGTGCTTTGAAAAGTTCAAAAAAAGTTCAAAATCTAAAAAATTAAAATAAAACTTCAAGATACTAAATAGTTTCAAATAAAAAGTTAGTCTACTAAAACTTTGCAGATCCCTTCAAGTACTACAACTTTGGTTTATGTCATTTCTCCATCTGAGGTAATTTGAAAATTTTGATTTTTTTAATTTTAAATTGTGGAAACCTAAAATAAAATTTTAGGGTCTTAATTGATTTCAAATAGAAATATTATCAACTACAAAGTTGTAGATTTATTCGAGTTATGAATTTTACTATATTGTACCTATTTTCAGAGGCATCCCAACTGCCTCTAGAAATGCCTCCATTTCTATGGATGGCTTGACCAGCCACATCTAAAAACGACATTTTAGAGGCAACCAAGCTTTCCAACCGTCCCTAGAGATAGAGGGCATTTCTAGAGGCAGGAGGTGCCTCTAAAAATGGTTTATGTGTGGTAGTGTGGTAGCCGATTCAGATGCTGCTATTTGACATGCCACTGAAGCGCTAGCCACCGCACCGCTCGAAGTGCCAACTATTGTTGGCAGCCACTCTGCCCGCCAGCCCACCCTCGCGTCGCCTTGCCACGCACTACATAGGCTCTGTCTCGCCTCGTTGATCGCCGGCCACTGCGCCTAGCCAAGCCTTATTGAACGTCGGACATTACGCAAGCTATGGGCTTATAGCTTCTTGAGCTAGCCACCATGTCTACACATTGGGGTAGAGAGAGAGAAGAGAGCAGGGAAAGGATAGAGAAGAGGAGAGGAGGGAGAACAGAAGAGATACAGGTGAGGAAAAAAGTAGAAAAAACTAATCCACTCAGTGAGGGGTGAGAACAGAAGAGAGACAAGTGAGGAAAAAAGAAGAAAAAAATGACCCACTCAGTGACATGTGGGTCCATTATTAGGGAAATTAAGAGGATGTATATTCTCTCATGCTGGAGCAATTGTCGCCAAAACTAGAAAACATGTTTCTTCAATCTCCTGTAGTAAATTTTAAGGGAAATGATAAAAGGGATGTGGTGGAGTTGCTCTCAATATGCAACTAGTTATTGATATTCGTAGTGTCTATCAAAAAACCATGTTTTTATTTCCATTTGAACTAAACTTTGGGTCAGGGATGATTATTTAGATTGACCATGCACGCCTATAGGTTATCTCATTGACAAGCGAACAGAAGCTCAGGGATTGGCTATGGAGACATCGTGTCTAGGAGGTATGCGCCATGAAGGACCTGAAAGAAGGTGGAGGCATAATTGTCTAGCTAGGATGTCAGTGTGGAGCAAGACTTAGGAGCAGGTGGTTATGTTGTCATCCAGGAGGCGGGAGGTCTGTGTTGGCAAGAGGCCAAGAGGAGATGCCTGAGCTACATGAGGAGAAAGTGCTTGGATTAGATGTAGGAGTATGAGCTAATGCAATGGTCTGTTTCTCTCGATGTGCATTTTGACTCGATGCTAATATAATTTTCGTCCAAGAAGCTATAAGGAAAATGAACCCTAGGCCTATTTACTTTGGATTTTGGTGCTTGATGACCAACACAACCAAATTGGACTAATGGATTTGCAAGTAATTGTTTTGTAGTTCAATAGGATGCAAAACGTGACTTGGACGAAGGCGACGTGATGATCCGATGATCAACACCTCAAGAAAGACAGTGAAGATGTAGAGAGGACTCAAGATATCAGGCAAAGTCCAAACACGAAGAAAGGAACCAAACCGGACGCAAGATCATGAACAAAACGAGCTTCATAGAACAACCGGAAGCTGGCATTATAGTGACCGGACGCGTCCGATCAAGAGGCTCGACAACAGTAGGCGTCAGCAGCAACGACCGGACGCTGAGGACTGAAAGTGACCGGACGCACCGCTGGCACTGTTCATCATCTCGGCAACACATTCAACACTGACCGGACACAGGAACTACAGCGTCCAATCGAGTACAGAGGTTCTAGAGCGGCGAAGTTGCGACCGGACGCGTCCGGTGGCATATGACCGGACGCCGTCAACGTCCGATCAGTTGATCGCGCCGAAGATCAAGTGACCATTTGGAGTGACCGGACACGTCCAATCAAGGCGACAACAGCATTTGGTCAGTAGCAGAAAAGCGGGTTTCATCCCCAACGGCTATTTTCTTTGTGGGGCTTAAAAATAGACCCCCAATCGTCTATTTGAGGTATGTGGAGCTGAGAAAACATACCAAGGGTGTTGACACACCATTTTAGTGATCTTCACTTGCATAGTGCTTAGTGATTTATTAGGTGATTAGCATAGGTACTTTGTGAAGTGCTTAGGTTCATTAGACCATCGCTTATGCGCTTGCTCTAGGTTTAGGCCTAGTGTTTAGTGAGGTTTGCATACCTCTTAGCACTCGGTGCTTGCACGCACCATTGTTGTATATCGGAGAGGCTTGTAGTCTCGTGAGATCACACCAACCATGTTTGTGGTGTGGCCGCCACCGTGTACCGGAGGGAATAAGACCCGCGGCGTTTCGGTCAAAAGCTTGATAGTGAAGACGGTGGGGAGCGGTCTAGGAGAGGCTTGCCGAAAGGCACACCGGAGACCCACTTGCGCATGGGGAAGGACTGAGGCTATCCACGGAGTTACCTGACCAGGAGCTTGGCCTTTGCGAGGGATTCCTTGCGAGGGGCTCTAATGAGGACTAGGGGTAAGCTTGCGCGCTTCTCGATACCTTGGTAAAAATACCAGAGTCGTCGACGGGAGTTTGCATATCTCTACCTTACTCTTTAGCTTCTGCATTTACATTATTTCCATAACTCATTTTGCGGTAAAGATAGCAACACACCAGCAACGTCATAGTTGCACATTTAGATAGTTTATCTCTTGCATAGGTTTTGCTAAGGTTAGAAAAAGAGGCCATAGTTTAGAAGTAGAGTTTTAAGTTGCCTAATTCACCCCCCTCTTAGGCGTCACGGTCCCCTTTTAGAAGCATTAGCTTGTGGAGGCCTAAGCTTCATTGATGGTTCATTCAAGTACACTACTACAATGGTATTGCTTTGAGTGTCACTTTGTGTCCACCAATTGATACCACATCTCACCATGAACAATGTATTATTTTGGTCTGTAACACCCAAAATTCTACTACAAATTAGCAATTAAATTCTTGCCCTTTTAATACATTTTCTAGGTATTTCTAACTTAGGCCAAATAATAAATATTGTATAAATAAAATAAACTATAAGTTTAGAAACTTGTTCGTTGCATTCATGCCGAATCATATGGTTTTTGATTGAGTGTAGGGCTAGATGATTTGAAATTGAATTCAAAACTTATTTGAATTTGGCTTAAAGATGGAAATGGAGAAAATAGAATTGGAAAAAAATTTGATTTGGAAAGAATTCACCTACTGGCCCAACTCTAGAACCAGCCCGGCCTTCTTCCTCCCTCCTCTTCCCGGCCTCGGCCCACTACTGGCGGCCCAGTCCAGCGCATCTCCCCATCGGCCCGCTCTTCTCTCCCCCCCTGTGGCCCAGCTGGCGCCCCGTCCGCTCGGCCTGCTCCGTTTCGGCCTCCACTCGCGCAGCGCCTACGCCAGCACTGGCCTAGCCTTTCTTCCTCCCGCACGCGGCCCTTCCAGCCAGCTCGGCGGCCCACCGTTCCGCCTGGCCCAGCTCAGCCACGGCCCGCCTCGGCTTTGCCCGCACGCACCGTTTCCCTGTTCCCTCGCTGTAGGCTACGACCCGCTCGTCAGCGCGCACCCGCACGCGCTTCGCCCTTTTTCTCTTTCGCTGCGCAGCTGGCCCCGCCCGTCAGCCGTGTCCCGTTCCTTTCCTTTCTTCCCCGACTCCCCTTTCTTTTCTCTGCCCATCAATGGCGCAGCCCGTTTGGCAAGCCGCCACTCCCGTATGGAAGGTCACCGGCGCCCGTGTATGGAAAGCGCCGAATCTGCCCCGCTCCCCTTCCTTGTACGCCGTAGCCGCCTGCCTATAAAGGCTAAGCCCCCCCTCTACCCTTCTCCATCCCTTGCTCATAGCCGTGAGCCATAGTCACCGGCTAACCCCTCGTCCGCACCTCAAAACTCGACGCCGACGCCGCTAGGAGCTTCGCCGTGACCACCCGCGTCCAAAGGTACCAGTGCCGCGTCTTTTTGGTCACGAAAGCCCCGGATTGAACCTCTCCCGCGTGCATTTCTCTCTCCAGTTCGCGGCCGCCATCGACGACTCACTTTGGAGACCTTCCAGACGCCGCGACCACCACCGTCGGACTCGTGGTGAGTTTCTCTGCCTTCCCGTGCCATCCGTTCGTCGTTTAGCACACTAGGACGCCATAGCACAAGCTCCAGTTCGCACTGGCCATGGCGCCGCCGGCATCTTCCTCTTCCCCGGCGAGCCACTGCCCTGCCCTCACCCCTGCGCCGCCGGATGTTGATTGAACGGTCGAGATTGCGTACCCCTTCGGGGTTAAGTGGCCGGTCCACCGTGGACTCGTGGACCCAGCGCACCGTGCCTGCGTCAGCGCGTCCACCGCCTCATGGTGCACCGAGCCAATCACGTCCTACCACGTGTCGCACAGTCAGCAGCCATGGGTCAACTCTCGGTCAGCCGCGTGTAGTTTTCAGAAAAGCCCTCCTATTTTATTAGAATCAACCCGCAGTCCGATGTAATTCAAAATAATTATCTTTCGGCCCTGATTTTATTCGTTTAGGACCCTGTGTTTTCTAGAAATAGTATGCCCAGTCCAAAATACATTTAAATTCAGATTTTTAATTGTTTTAATTCAAATTTGAGTTCAAATATTTACAGAATTGCCATTACATCTTATTTCATGCATAACTTTCACGTTTTAAGTCCGATTTGAGTGATTCTTTCGCTCATATGTTCGTAGCAATGCGTAGAATAGATCTGTAAGCTTTTCAACATATGTTTTCACTATTTGGTGTACTCTTCTAATGGAGGTCTATCTTGTATGCAAGTAATGATTGGAATGATGCTTGATTGATGATTGGATCACGATTAGAGGGTGAGCCATTTGAGGTGACTGAGGACCCCCAGCAGGATCAGCAGTACTCCCAGGACGACTTTGAGGAAGGCAAGTGTACCATGCATGTGTTTAATTTGAATTGCCTTTAAGGACTTTACCTAGATAATTCCTTCTACCACATATCCTTGATACCTGGGTATATTGGGTAGGCCTTTTGGATAGATGCTGCAGCGCTTAACATGAAGTAATTGTTAAACATAATTAAAGGCTATATGCAATGTGATTAAATGGAACTTTTTAGCAACAGATAGGGGGCTGGAGTATGGGGTTGAGTACTCTAGTGCCTCTCCATAAGGACTTAATCCTGAAGCGGCAACCCAGGAGGGACCGTACAACCTCGAGTGTCACATGGCTCTGACTTTAACCTATTATCTAGATTGTACTAGCTCGTCTGTAGCTCCAGTAAGGGGTAAGAGGGTATCTTTCCTTTTTTTCTTAGGGTGTGCACCGTGCTGCGATGCCCACGCATGCCATTCCTTTGTAGCTATGACCTGTTAGTGCAACTAGCTAAGGGTTTCATAGTGAAACTCTGCCACATTTCCTGGGAAGAGGTGTAGTGGGTCTCGTGAACCCCGGCATTAGACTAGTTATTCCGCTGTGATTGTAATAATTTTGCCTTTGAGCAAACTTTGTATTAACTTTATGATGAGATATGCGATGCAATAAGTACTTTACTTTGATACTATTGCAATTTGTGATATATGTGTGTGTTTGGACATCCTGGGCGCACATATATGAGTACTTGGTTATGCTTTGCAAAATTGGGTGCGACAAATTGGTATCAAAGCTATAACTGATTGTAGGACGAACAACCTAGATAGAAATGGATGTTTTTAGGATTTCATTATCTTTATTTTACTACTTTTACTTTGCTATAAAATTTTTGCTTATATTCTATTCTTTATCTGTTGCCAAAAATTATTTTTGTTCTAATACTCAACCTTTTCATTCTTGTAGATGGCCCGTACCAATCAGACCCCGCGCAAGAGGACCATCCTGATGCCCACTAGGAGGACCAGGTTCACTTTGGGCAAGCATGTCCCAGCACATCTTGTGGAGGCTCTAAGGAACCAAGAAGAGGAACCACCTGTGGAGGTGCCCATGGGGGAACCTATGGAGGACTTGTTGGAGGATCCAATGGATGAAGAAACAGAAGAGGGACCCATGTTTGAGGGACCCATTGAGATAGAGGAGTCTGAGGAAGATCCTGAGGAAGTGCAGGAACAAGGTGGCCAGGAGGGAGCTGGTGACCCCGATGATGGAGATGGTTCTGATGATTCTGATGCTGATGGAGGTGATGATGGTGGAGACGGTGGAGATGGTGGAGACGATGGAGACGGTGGAGACGGTGGAGACGATGGGGGTGATGACAATGATGATGATCACAATGCACCGTTGGCTCTAGGATGGAATGCGGAGATCCACTACGACTTGGAGGGTGATGGCTACTACCACCCTAGGCTTCTCGCACTTGTGCATCGCTACCACCCCGGAGGCACTGTTCAGTACAGGACGGAGCATTGGACCCACCCCGACTACACTGGCTTCTGGGAGACAGAAGTGTACATCCGAGAGGGGACTCGGGTGCGCTACATCCACCGCGCCACCACTGCACGGCTTACACGTGCGGCCGTCATCAGGGATGCAGCTCGATAGGCGTTGATGGTCAACCACGACCATCACTTCGACGACATCGCCTTGGAGGATGATCGCTATCTTCCCCGCCGTCGGAGCGGACAATCTACGTGCAACATCGCTGCACCACTTGGAGAGGCGAACCTGAGGCTGAGGCCTACCCTATTGTGCTTGGCTGAGACCCACACTGACTTGGATTAGGCCCTGGATGAGCTTGATGTCATGGGGAGGGCCTACATGCAGCTGGCTCGTGAGAACGCTACACTGAAGCAGCAGCTAGGAGGTCCAGATGTGGAAGATTCAGGAGTACCCGCTCAGTCGCCCCCGAGGACCAGAGGAGAGTCTAGAGACCCCAGCACCAGCACCAACATCGACCCGTACCCATAGGAGAGTCTTAAAAATATGTAATAAGCACGCGTAGCTACGCGAGAGAGTATTTAGTTTCTTTCTTTTAATGGTTGAACAAGTGTTAGTTGCATGGTTGGATGTTTATCATTATGAATAATGTTTGATTTGGATCTTTGGTATGATTGTGATGACTTGTGGGCATGTCCACGGTCATTTAGTTAAGGTTAAGGTTTAAGGATATTATGAATAAATAGTTGGGTTTCATGCTGTCCATTATGTATCTTTCGGAGCAGTCTGTCTTTATCAGTTCATATCTCGTAATCTAGATGTTCAAAGATCATGAAATTTTTATGGAGATAAGTAGGCTTCAACATCTTTCTTTTGGCTCTGGAATCACCTCAATAGCTATTATAAATTATGAGATACAGCTGTTGTAAGATGAGGTTTCTGTGCTGTCAGGATTCCGGAACAGTACTGCTTATCGTCTGTATTTGACTAAGTAAACGTCAGAATCTGAAAAAGTGTTCTAAACAAAAGTTGTAGAGAATTTCATAAGATTTCCAGAAAGGTAAGATACGCAATCATATGATAAACTGAGAGTGAGATATGCTCATTTTACAGCACAGCTGTTATTCAACTCGCTGGAAAAGTTCAGAACAAATATCTTTTTGCATACCCTACATATATCTCTTGTTTATACCTACTCTTGTTACACTAGTAATCTTGTAAGAGTTATATGCTTAGACATGTGAGACTTATATGATGCCTCTACAGATGGTGAACACCAGGGGAACAACCAGGGAGGCGAGGAACCGCCGCCACCACCCCAGTCACCATGGAGCAGCTGATGATGACGCAGAGCCAGTTGCTTCAACAGATGGCCCAAAACATGCAGAACATGGGGCAAGGGAATGGGAATGCACCCCCTCATGTCAGAGATAAGAGGGGAGAGTTCCTGAAAGGACACCCACCTGTATTCAAGCACTCTGCCGACCCACTCCAAGCTGATGATTGGGTACGTGCCATTGAGAGGCAACTGGAGATTGCCCAATGTGATGATAGGGAGAAGGTTTTGTATGCTTCTGGACAGTTGCAGGGAGCTGCACAGGATTGGTGGGACTCATTCCGCTTCGGCCGCACCGAAGCTAATCCCATCACTTGGGCTGAGTTCCGCAGTGCCTTTCGCACTCACCATGTACCTGCAGGACCGATGAAGCTGGAGAAGAAGGAGTTCTTGGCTCTCAAGCAGGGGAGCATGACTGTTGCTGAATATCGTGACAAGTTTATACAATTGTCACAGTATGCACCGACTGAGGTAGACGAGGATGGAAAGAGGCAGGAGCTGTTTATGGAGGGTTTGAATGATGGTCTCCAGTACCAGCTGTTGTCTCATACCTTTGCTAACTTCCAGCAGCTGGTGGACAAAGCTTTAGTGATTGAGAACAAGCGCCGCCAGATGGAGGACAAGAAGAGGAAATTTCAAGGACAGCAATCTGGGAGCAACTCTCACTTCTGTACCAACCATCAACAAACTCAACCCCAGCAGCGCTATCATGGTCAGACAGGTCCCAACCGCAACCAGCAGCAGCAGTGTGCACAGCAGCAGCAGCAGCAGTAGAAGGCACCAGCTCAGCGCCAGCAGTAGTCCAACAATGTACCGGTGAGGAATAATGCCCCCAATGCTCCGCAAAGGAATGGCGCACCAAAAGCGCCAAATGCAGTTAATGACAACAAGTGCTTCAATTGTGGAGAGCCGGGACATTACTCCAATAGATGTCCCAAGAAGACAGCTAACTCACAGCAGAACTATGTTTGGGGAAAGGTGAACCATGTTACTACTGAAACAGCTCAGGAGGCACCGGATGTGGTGATCAGTACGTTTCCGGTCAACTCAAACTCAGCTACAGTACTTTTTGATTCTGGTGCTTCGCATTCCTTCATAACATATACATTCATAAAGAAGCATGGTATTCCAGTAAGTGTTATGAAGAAACACATGTTAGTAAGCTCACCTGGTGGGGTAATGAAAGCAGAGTGGATATGCTTAGCTGCTAGTCTCAGCATAAGGGGGGGGGGGTAGAATTTCAAGCAAATCTTGTAGTCATAAATTCCACTGGTATCGATGTCATCTTGGGTATGGGTTGGCTAAGGTTGCAGAAAGCAGTTATTAACTGTGGTAATAGTTCTATGAATCTTATTACTTCATCTGGAGAAGAAGTGGTGTATGTGGCAACTCAGTCTGCTACAGAAATCTGCCGGGTTAATCAGTTGGAAGGCACAACCATAGAAGATATAAGGATAGTAAATGAGTACCCGGATGTCTTCCCTGAGGAATTGCCAGGTATGCCACCTGACCGAGACATCGAGTTTATAATTGAACTTTTACCTAGAACTGCACCCATAGCTAAGAGACCGTATAGAATGGGAGTGAATGAATTAGCAGAACTTAAGAAACAATTAAGGGAATTGTTAGACAAGGGTTATGTTCAACCTAGTTCATCACCTTGGGGTGCACCAGTACTGTTTGTAGAAAAGAAGGATGGTACATAAAGGATGTGCATAGACTACAGGTCACTTAATGAGGTCACAATTAAGAACAAGTACCCATTACCTAGAATTGATGACCTATTTGACCAATTGAAAGGGGCTTGTGTGTTTTCCAAGATTGACCTTCGATCTGGATACCATCAGTTGAGGATAAGGCGTACTGACATCCCCAAGACCGCCTTTGTGACCCGTTATGGACTATATGAGTTTACAGTCATGTCTTTTGGTCTGACAAATGCACCTGCCTACTTCATGTATCTGATGAACAAGGTGTTCATGGAGTACCATGACAAGTTTGTCGTCGTGTTCATTGATGACATACTAGTGTATTCTAAGAATGAAGAAGAACATGAAGGACATTTGAGATTGGTGTTGCAGAAACTTAGAGAACATCAACTTTATGCCAAGTTCAGCAAATGTGAGTTCTGGCTAAAAGAAGTATCGTTCCTTGGTCACATAATCTCTAATGGAGGAGTAGCAGTAGATCCCAAGAAGGTTAGAGATGTGTTGAGTTGGAAACCACCTAAAGATGTTAGTGAGATTCGGAGCTTTCTAGGTATGGTTGGGTATTATAGGAGATTCATCGAAGGATTCTCTAAGTTAGCCAAGCCCATGACTGCGTTGTTAGAGAAGAATGCCAAATTTGTATGGACTAAGCAATGTCAGGATAGTTTTGAAGAGTTGAAGAAGAGATTGACTTCTGCTCTAGTGCTCATCTTACCTGATCTCACCAAAAGTTTCTCTATCTATTGTGATGCCTCACGGCAAGGTCTAGGAGGTGTTCTTATGCAAGAAGGCAGAGTTGTTGCCTACGCATCTAGACAGCTGAGAAAACAAGAGTTAAATTATCCGACTCATGATCTAGAATTGGCAGCTGTGGTGCATGCTTTTAAGATTTGGAGGCACTACTTGATTGGTCATAAGTGTGAGATTTATACGGACCATAAGAGTCTGAAGTATATATTCACGCAGTCAGATCTGAATCTGAGGCAGCGTAGATGGCTCGAGTTAATCAAGGATTATGATTTGGATATCCACTATCACCCAGGAAAGGCTAATGTTGTAGCAGATGCCTTGAGTAGAAGGAGTTATGTGAACATGGCCTATACAACTCAACTACCTGAAGAGTTGTTTGAGGAGTTCAAGTACCTAAACTTGGGTATTGTGGCCAACACCATGGAATTAGAGGTAGAATCCACTCTGGAACAAGAGATTCGTAAGGGACAACTGGGTGATGAGAGGATCAAGGATATTGCAGAGCGTATAGTGATTGGTAAAGCCCCAGGATTCCATATGGATGATCAAGGGACAGTATGGTTTGGTAAAAGGATTTGTGTGCTAGAAGTAAAATCTATTAGGGAGTCTATCTTGAGGGAAGCTCATGATTCAGCCTATTCCATACACCTAGGAAGTACTAAAATGTATCTTGATCTTAAAGAGAGAAACTGGTGGTATGGACTAAAGAGAGATGTAGCTGAACATGTGGCTATATGTGATATGTGCCAAAGAGTGAAAGCAGAACATCAGAGGCCAGCAGGTTTACCACAGCCTATGAAGATACCCGAGTGGAAATGGGAAGAAGTTGGAATGGACTTTATAGTTGGATTACCCCATACACAGAGAGGATTTGACTCTATCTGGGTGATTGTTGACCGTCTGACAAAAGTGGCCCATTTCATTCCGGTCAAGGTAACTTATTCGAGTGCAAAGTTAGTAGAGTTATATATGAAAAGGATTGTATGTTTACATGGAGTACCAAAGAAGATTGTCTCGGATAGGGGTACACGGTTCATATCACATTTTTGACAGAAATTGCATGAGTCAATGGATACGAAGTTGAACTTTAGCTCAGCTTACCATCCTCAAACAGATGGACAGACCAAGAGAACAAATAAGATCTTAGAGGATATGCTAAGAGCTTGTGCTCTGCAGTATGGGACAAGTTGGGATAAGAGTTTACCTTATGCCGAATTCTCCTATAATAATAGTTACCAAAAGAGTCTTAAGATGGCACCGTTTGAGGCATTGTATGGCAGGAAGTGTAGAACACCATTGTTTTGGAATCAAACGGGGGAAAGCCAAGTCTTTGGTCCAGATGTTTTGCAACTGGTAGAAAAACAAGTGCAAACAATAAGGCAAAACCTAAGGGTTGCACAGTCCCGACAGAAAAGCTATGCGGACACAAGAAGAAGAGATTTGGCATTTGAAATCGGTGACTTTGTCTATCTCAAAGTTTCACCTATGAAAGGAGTAAAGAGATTTCATACCGAGGGAAAGTTGTCACCCAGGTATGTGGGACCATTCAAGATCATCAACAGGAGAGGAGAAGTTGCTTACCAGTTAGAGTTACCAGAGCAGCTCTTAGGTGTTCATGATGTTTTCCATGTGTCACAACTTAAGAAATGTTTGAGAGTACCTGAGGAACAACTACCTTTGGAAGAACTGGATATCCGAGGGGATCTATCATACAAAGAATATCCAGTAAGAATCCTAGAAATAGCGGAGAGAATCACAAGGAGCAAAATAATAAGAATGTGCAAGGTTCAGTGGAACAGACACTCAGTGGATGAGGCAACTTAGGAAAGAGAGGAAGATCTGAGAACTGACAATCCCAATCTCTTTGAACCATCCGAATCTCGAGGACGAGATTCCTCTTAAGGGGGGTAGGTTTGTAACACCCAAAATTCTACTACAAATTAGCAATTAAATTCTTGCCCTTTTAATACATTTTCTAGGTATTTCTAACTTAGGCCAAATAATAAATATTGTATAAATAAAATAAACTATAAGTTTAGAAACTTGTTTGTTGCATTCATGCCGAATCATATGGTTTTTGATTGAGTGTAGGGCTAGATGATTTGAAATTGAATTCAAAACTTATTTGAATTTGGCTTAAAGATGGAAATGGAGAAAATAGAAATGGAAAAAAATTTGATTTGGAAAGAATTCACCTACTGGCCCAACTCCAGAACCAGCCCGGCCTTCTTCCTCCCTCCTCTTCCCGGCCTCGGCCCACTATTGGCGGCCCAGTCCAGCGTATCTCCCCATCGGCCCGCTCTTCTCTCCCCTCCTGCGGCCCAGCTGGCGCCCCGTCCGCTCGGCCTGCTCTGTTTCAGCCTCCACTCGCGTAGCGCCTACGCTAGCACTGGCCCAGCCTTTCTTCCTCCCGCACGCGGCCCTTCCAGCCAGCTCGGCGGCCCACCGTTCCGCCTGGCCCAGCTCAGCCGTGGCCCACCTCAGCTTCGCCCGCACGCACCGTTTCCCTTCTCCCTCGCTGTAGGCCGGGACCCACTCGTCTGCGCGCACCCACACGCGCTTCGCCCTTTTTCTCTTTCGCTGTGCAGCTGGCCCCACCCGTCAGCCACGTCCCATTCCTTTCCTTTCTTCCCTGACGCCCCTTTCTTTTCTCTGTCCGTCAATGGCGCAGCCCGTTCGGCAAGCCGCCACTCCCGTATGGAAGGTCACCGGCGCCCGTGTATGGAAAGTGCCGAATCCGCCCCGCTCCCCTTCCTTGTATGCCGCAGCCGCCCGCCTATAAAGGCCGAGCCCCCCTCTGCCCTTCTCCATCCCCTGCTCATAGTCGTGAGCCACCGTCGCCAGCTAACCCCTCGTCCGCACCTCAAAACTCGACGCCGACACCGCTAGGAGCTTTGCCGTGACCACCCGTGTCCAAAGGTACCAGTGCCGCGTCTTTTTGGTCACGAAAGCCCCAGATTGAACCTCACCCGCGTGCATTTCTCTCTCCAGTTTGTGGCCGCCATCGACGACTCTCTTCGGAGCCCTTCCAGACGCCGTGACCACCACCGTCGGACTTGCGGTGAGTTTCTCCGCCTTCCCGTGCCATCCGTTTGTCGTTTAGCGCACTAAGACGCCGTAGCACAAGCTCCAGTTCGCACCGGCCATGGCGCCGTCGGCATCTTCCTCTTCCCCGGTGAGCCACTGCCCTGCCCTCACCCCTGCGCCGCCGGATGTTGATTGAACGATCGAGATTGCGTACCCCTTCGGGGTTAAGTGGCCGGTCCACCGTGGACTCGTGGACCCGGCGCACCGTGCCTACGTCAGCGCATCCACCGCCTCGTGGTGCACCGAGCCAATCACATCCTGCCACATGTCGCACAGTCAGCAGCCATGGGTCAACTCTCGGTCAGCCGCGTGTAGTTTTCAGAAAAGCCCTCCTATTTTATTAGAATCAACCCGCAGTCCGATGTAATTCAAAATAATTATCTTTCGACCCTAATTTTATTCATTTAGGACCCTGTGTTTTCCAAAAATAGTATGCCCAGTCCAAAATACATTTAAATTCATATTTTTAATTGTTTTAATTCAAATTTGAGTTCAAATATTTACATAATTGCCATTACATCTTATTTCATGCATAACTTTCACGTTTTAAGTCCGATTTGAGTGATTCTTTCGCTCATGTGTTCGTAGCAATGCGTAGAATAGATCTGTAAGCTTTTCAACATATGTTTTCACTATTTGGTGTACTGTTCTAATGGAGGTCTATCTTGTATGCATGTAATGATTGGAATGATGCTTGATTGATGATTAGATCACGATTAGAGGGTGAGCCATTTGAGGTGACTGAGGACCCCCAGCAGGATCAGCAGTACTCCCAGGACGACTTTGAGGAAGGCAAGTGTACCATGCATGTGTTTAATTTGAATTGCCTTTAAGGACTTTACCTAGATAATTCCTTGTACCACATATCCTTCATACCTGGGTATATTGGGTAGGCATTTTGGATAGATGCTGCAGCGCTTAACATAAAGTAATTGTTAAACATAATTAAAGGCTATATGCAATGTGATTAAATGGAACTTTTTAGCAACAGATAGGGGGCTGGAGTACGGGGTTGAGTACTCTAGTGCCTCTCCATAAGGACTTAATCCTGAAGCGGCAACCCAGGAGGGACCGTACAACCCTGAGTGTCACATGGCTCTGACTTTAACCTATTATCTAGATTGTACTAGCTCGTCTGTAGCTCTAGTAAGGGGTAAGACAGTATCTTTCCTTTTTCTGTTAGGGTGTGCACCATGCTGCGATGCCCACGCGTGCCATTCCTTTGTAGCTACGACCTGTTAGTGCAACTAGCTAAGGGTTTTATAGTGAAACTCTGCCACACTTCCTAGGAAGAGGTGTAGTGGGTCTCGTGAACCCCGGCATTAGGAATCATGGCTCGGTGGGTAAAGATGTACAATTTCTGTAGAAATAATTAACCTATTATAACAGTCGTGCTCACGGATACGAGCGGTCTGGATCCTTCGAGATTAGTGGTTACTGTGGATGATGGATGGATGGGGTATGAGATAAAGCTTGATGATACTTTAATACCACTTGGGTATTGGGACTATTCATTAAAGTAGTAATTCAGGTTGCTAAAATTTGATCAACTAAAATTGCGAACCACAGTCAAACAGTGTCAAGCCTTTTTGAGCCTCATAGATCCCTTTGATATACTTGTTAAGCATGGTGAGCTTACACTTGCTTTACATCCAATGAAAATCCCGGATGGGTAACAGATAATGGATATGAAGAGTTTCCGGAGGATGTCCAAGACTACTAGGGAGACGTTCACCAGTTGGAGTCCCTGTGGCAATTGGACTAGTTATTCCGCTGTGATTGTAATAATTTTGCCTTTGAGCAAACTTTGTATTAACTTTATGATGAGATATGCGATGTAATAAGTACTTTACTTTGATACTATTGCAATTTGTGATATATGTGTGTGTTTGGACTTTCTGGGCGCACATATATGAGTACTTGGTTTTGCTTTGCAAAATTGGGTGCGGCAAATTGGTATCAAAGCTATAACTGACTGTAGGATGAACAACCTAGATAGAAATGGACGTTTTTACGATTTCATTATCTTTATTTTACTACTTTTACTTTGCTATAAAATTTTTGCTTATATTCTGTTCTTTATCTGTTGCCAAAAATTATTTTTGTTCTAATACTCAACCTTTTCATTCTTGTAGATGGCTCGTACCAAGCAGACCCCGCGCAAGAGGACCATCCTGATGCCCACTAGGAGGACCAGGTTCACTTTGGGCAAGCGTGTCCCGGCACATCTTGTGGAGGCTCTAAGGAACCAAGAAGAGGAACCACCTGTGGAGGTGCCCATGGGGGAACCTATGGAGGACTTGTTGGAGGATCCAATGGATGAAGAAACAGAAGAGGGACCCATGTTCGAGGGACCCATTGAGATAGAGGAGTCTGAGGAAGATCCCGAGGAAGTGCAGGAACAAGGTGGCCAGGAGGGAGCTGGTGACCCCGATGATGGAGATGGTTCTAATGATTCTGATGCTGATGGAGGTGATGATGGTGGAGACAGTGGAGATGGTGGAGACGATGGAGATGGTGGAGACGATGGGGGTGATGACAATGATGATGATCACAATGCACCATTGGCTCAGGGATGGACTGCGGAGATCCACTACAACTTGGAGGGTGATGGCTACTACCACCCTAGGTTTCTCGCACTTGTGCATCGCTACCACCCCGGAGGCACTGTTCAGTACAGGACGGAGCATTGGACCCACCCCGACTACACTGGCTTCTAGGAGACAGAAGTGTACATCCGAGAGGGGACTCGGGTGCGCTACATCCACCGCGCCACCACTGCATGGCTTACACGTGCGGCCGTCATCAGGGATGCAGCTCGACAGGCGTTGATGGTCAACCACGACCGTCACTTCGACGACATCACCTGGGAGGACGATCGCTATCTTCCCTGCCGTCGGAGCGGATAGTCTACGTGCAACATCGCTGCACCACTTGGAGAGGCGAACCTAAGACTGAGGCCTACCCTATTGTGCTTGGCTGAGACCCACACTGACTTGGATCAGGCCCTGGATGAGCTTGATGTCATGGGGAGGGCCTACATGCAGCTGGCTCATGAGAATGCTACACTAAAGCAGTAGCTAGGAGGTCCAGATGTGGAAGATTCAGGAGTACCCGCTTAGTCGCCCCCGAGGACCAGAGGAGAGTCTAGAGACCCCAGCACCAGCACTAAGAAATGTGTGTGTTTGGACATCCTGGACGCACATATATGAGTACTTGGTTTTGCTTTGCAAAATTGGGTGCGACATGGTCCAAGAAACAACTATAGCATTGAATTTGATAGGTGCACACTATGAGTAGAGTAGGATGCATCCTGAAAACACATCGGTAACCAAAACTCATAAGTAGATTCAATGGAGGGATGAGAGATATAATTTGATATATGATAAATATGTTTAATTTCTCCTAATTATGGGATTTCCTAGTATACCAATATTAATATGCAAGAAATGACTTAGTGAGTCAAAGTAAAATTTGACATTGTTCTGATTTTTACAAGTATAAATATGAATATTTGTTGGAAGGAACTGCATAAATACATGGTGTTGTTGGTTGTGTATGTAGTGCTGGTGAATGAATACACAGTGTGGTTTAATACGATGGATCATGGTCTAATTTTTATTTACTTTTAGTTTATTTAGAAATGTGCTCTTCTCCTTAACAAAAGTTTATGACAAAACATGGATCGATGATAATGCTAGGGAAAAATAACTTCACAAATACTTGCAGCGCTATATCTATTTGTGAACTAACATGCTATTTAACATGGATGGATGATAATGGTAGGTAAAAAAACAATAAAACAGCTGATTTTAACACAAAAAAAATTCATGTAGGCACACCAAGAAATATTTGTTGGCACATCTCCATAAGAGCGTCCATCTAGTCCTAGTAAAAATGGTAAGAATGAGTGAATCAGTAAAAGTTTATGTCGACACCACTTACAATGACTTAACCAAGGAGTCGTATTGTAGCAACACGAAAGAAGATCACTACATTGGGGATGTGGTATAGTGTTTATCACTCATTTTCTTGAACTACGTATATATGGTTAGAAACTAATATTAGCTAGGATATACCTTTGGTTTATTTTGATTTTGATTTTGATTTTTTTCTTGTTAACTATCCTCTCTGGCTATGCAAACAACAAGGAAAATCAGTCCTGAGAGGATGATGGTTTCTCGTTTAGTCGACCAACTCAGTCCAAGTTGAGGGAACACACATTTGTAAAGGCGACCGTCCCCAAAAATCATATTTTCAAGGGCGGTTGTCTTAAAAGAACCACCCCTAGAAATGGACACATTTCTAGACGCGGTTTTCTTAATGGAATCGTCCCTGAAAATTGATTTTCAACAATGGTCATGAAGCTATAGTGTCTCCCGTGAAGGTTAGAGACGGCGTGCTAAAAAAACCCGCCTATGTAGAAAAGGACACTAGCCCAGATCTGGACATCACTGTCGGTTCAAAAACTCACTTTACTACCGGATTTTGAACCGACAGTGGCATACCGGTAGTGATGGGGGGTTGACATCACTGTCGGTCCTTAAAAACTGACACTGATCTACAGAAAACAGTGTCGGTTCCTGGCTCTGCCCGGTAGTGTCCAGTTGAACAACACTGCCGGTTTATAGTGCCAACTGACAGTGACAGTTGCTTTAAGAGTGTCGGGTCTTGGCTCAAGCCAGTAGTGTTGAGCAAGCCTACACGGTCGGTTCATGGATCAAACCGGCAGTGTTGTAGTAAATATCAGTGTTGGTTCATGGATCAAACCAGCAGTGTTCTTGTAACTTTCAGTGTCGGTTCATGGTTCAAGCCAGCAGTGTTGAGCAAGAAAACACTATTGGTTTGCTTCTAACCGGCAGTGATGGTTACAACAACACTGTCAGTTTGTTGCTAACCGGTGATGATGGCCCATTCGTATTTTATTATTTTATAATTTATTTTAATTTATATTTTTTCATGGAATTAGGTTTCGCTTTATATACGCTACGTAGACGACAGGTCCATCAATATTAAATATTACAAATGTTATAATTACAATTCAAATGTTCTTATCCACATCTCGATCCCTCAAAATAAAAAAGAAATGTTCTTGGACTTCAAACATGCTTCTCAGACTTCTTACAATAATCTGGCGAGCTGCTCTAGGCCATACTGGTCCTTGTACTTCATGGATTGTGCAATGGAAAATACACCATCTTTTTTAATACCTCGGCTAAGATGAATTTTGCTAGCTCCGATTGTAGTGCGATGATCTCCATGTCTAGTAGCCTTTTGTGCTTATATTTCTTGCGCTGTCGTTCAAAAAAAGATGATATCCAAAGAGAAACAGTAAATCATTTTGTTGAATTATTAACAGACATAAATGAAATGGGGATTATACACACCAACTTATCGGCTTCTTCCGATTTTCCCACCGATGTAGCGAAGCATTGCCCACATTACATAAAACCTGCATTCATTGTTTCCCGCCGGCTGTGATAGATACTTCCCCTCCATTTTGACAACCTTGAATGGGACCGATGTCCCACCGATATGTCTTCTTCGGACACTGAGCAACATTAAAAGGAGAAATATTAGAAAGCGGTATGTGTGATTAGAAAATAATAGTTATTTGGATCGCTTACTAATTCAGCACTGCCACCAGTGCATCGATATAATGAAATGGTTTTTTCTTCGAGTCCCACACCTCGAGCAGATTTTTAGCAAGATTAACACAAATGAAGACAAAATGGTTGCTGAAATCATATAATCCTAATTATCGAATAATCTTAACGAAAAAAGACGCATAAAATTACCAGGGTTTGGACCATAGTAGGCCAGTTGCCCATGGTTTGCAAGATAGGCCGGATGACTATAGTAGGCCCTCAAAGTTTTGGCTTATGTGTTGTATTTTTTGTGCAAATTACCAGGGTAGCGATTGACTTGAGCATAGCAATCTTCCCAGGTTCGATAAATCCCAAGCATGTGACCAACATGCACTACATACCATGCCATGGTTGCCTATACATTTAAGTAAATTAGACATGTGGTAAGTGGTAATGGTAACTCACTTTATATGGCCAAACTAAATCTATTTAATGTTCTTTATCCTTGACATGATAAAAAAATAACCTCAATAATTGGACTGTCTATTATTCGAAGATCAATGTGGTTTAGTAATCATACTTGTTGTTGCTGCCGAGCCAATTTTAAAAGTTGTTTTTAACTTTTTTGGGAACAAACATCTATAGATGCCTTTTTTTAAGCATGCTATATATTCTATCAAAATCAATTGACACTCTACCTATAGCGATTATACCTATACACATTTGATAAGAATCCATCAATTGACACTCTATCTATAGCTAAACCAAGGAGTAACAGCATGTAACTCAATCGAATAGGAATCGGCTGCTATTGGGTAGACAACAACCATGGGGCATTTCATCGAACACTTAGCGGGCAGTGAGCCACGCACTCACCGTGGGGGTGGGAAAGCAGATGTCCGCGCATGCTCCTGAAGGCCTCAGCGGTGCTCCGACGTTTGGCGGTGGACGGCGTGGGGAGTGCTCCGGCGTGAGGCGATGCACGGGCGTCGGCGTCGAAGAAGAGGAGCGCGGGGCTGGGAACGGCGGTACGGGGGGTGGTGGACGGTTCCTCCGGTGTGGGGCGGTGCACGGGCCTCGGCGTCGAAGAAGAGGAGCGCGGGGATGGGAACGGTGGCACGGGGGGCTGTGGACGGGTGCTCCGGCTTGGTGTGGAGCACGGGCACCGGCGTCGAAGAAGAGGAGCGCGAAGCTGGGAACGGTTGGCGCGGGGTTGAAATTTTTTAACCCGCAGCGGACTTTCATACCAGACCTCATCACTGTCGGTTCTAGTTAGAAACCGACAGTAATGGGGGTACATCACTGTCGGTTGTAAGTAGAAACCGATAGTGATGGGGGTACATCACTGTCGGGCCATTCTTTAAACCGACAGTGATTGCCGTATAGCGGTTATAGCATAAGTAACTTATCTTTTTCATACTTTTTGAATACCTCCTACTGGCTCAATGGTTAAGACCCCATAACTCAGCCCCCGATACCCGTGTTCGAATCCCGAGCGGCCCAATTTTTTTGGTTTAATTTTATAATTTATTAAGCATATGTATTCCTATGTCGAAATGGCTTGAATTTTTTTTGGTTAAGTGTCTGAACTCTGTAGCCCAAGACCCGAGCTCAAACCCGAGGGCTGGCATAATTTTTTTAATTTTTTATATATCACTGTCGGTTTCTTCTCATCACTGCCGATTTTTTGAAACCGACAGTGATGTTTATATATATTAAAAAAATTCTTTTATATACTGAATAAATAGAAGCATATGTATTCCTATGTTGAAATGGCTTGAAATTTTTTTTGGCAAGCTTGTACACCCAAATTAAGATCCCACACTGGATCTTAGGTTTTTCTAATCATTTTTTTATTAATTATATTTTTCTGTGTGCTGAATGAGACAAAAGAGGGTGAATTTCATCTTGGACCCAATAGATTTTTTCATCCACCTCCATAAAATTCTTATCTGTAGCACACATTAGAGCCTGTGTAAAAGTTTGGCACCATTCCGGATCTTTTCGTGGATAGACTCAGTTCAACCTATAATTAAACTATCTTGTCGCGCGAAAATTCAATTAAACCTTAGAAAGTAGCAAACCATCTCCGAAAAATCCCAAACTTGGTGTTTCGTTCACACGTGGCACGTGCAATCCTAAGAAAAAGTTTAAGACCAATATGACACCGGAATGCCTATGAACCACAGAAACCTTGATAACATATGTCTATAGTCATGTTTCGATGAAAGGGCACATGTACCTCTGTGAAACATGTATACTCCGCCTATGTCGAAATGGCTTGAATTTTTTTGTTAAGCATATACACCCAAATTAAGACCCCATAAAGGATCTTAGGTTTTTCTGAATATTTTTTTATTTATTATATTTTTCTCTGTGCCAAATGAGACAAAAGAGGGTGAATTTCATCTTGGACCCAATAGATTTTTTCATCCACCTCCACAAAATTCTTATCCATAGGGCACATTAGAGCCTGTGTAAAAGTTTGGCACCATTCCGGATCTTTTCGTGGGTAGACTCAGTTCAACCTATAATTAAACGGTCTCGTCACGCGAAAATTCAATTAAACATCAGAAAGTAGCAAACCATCTCCAGAAAATCCCAAACTTGATGTTTCCTTCACACGTGGCATGTGCAAGCCTGAGAATAATTTTAAGACCAATACGACACCGGAATGTATATTTTTAATTGTCCAACAAATATTACACGAATTACATGCATGACAATAATTAAACACACAAAGCCATACATATTAAAATTAGAACCTAATTAAACTACGACCTTGAAAACCTAGCTAAATAAACATTAATTACTATCGGAATCACTATCGGGATTGATCGGGCCACGCACACTAACATGTCTCTATAGCCATATATGATAGTTGATGTCACGGATTATGTATCCGCTTGTATCGATGAAGTCCAATGCCCATATAAGTGCACTCTCTCGTGCCTCACAATATCGAAAGAATGGTCGGCCATAGATGTAACCTACTGAACGACCACTGTCCCTGTTAGTAATCCTTATGCAGTACTGGCGTCCTTCTATAGTGAGTTGGCCGAGGTTTCTATTGCAGAAGTCCCAATAATACCCTAGTTGCTCCGTAGCTTGGTCTAGAACGGCCCACAAGCCACATGCAGCATAGGTAAGGTCCTATAGCGCAATTTGCATGCGGAGAAAAAGAAAAAAATTAGAGAATGTTATTACAATAATAAACAACAAATAACCACGACTCGGGTATAAGTGACCATTTTACCACATTCATATGGTTGTAGCTTGCAAACCATTCGCTTGCTTGCAGGACAGGGATATCACCGGCATTCAAAGCAAGTGCCTTGAAGTGCGAGAAATCAGGCACATCATAGCAAATACGTCGAAGTGCCTCTAAACAGATGCGCACAGCACTTAATTGGGCGTTTATCATGTCCGGGCTCTGTATTCCCATCCCATGGATAAGGTTCCGATGATTTGAACCCCTCATAGGGATAAAAAAACTGAGTTCACACGTCCATAGCCGACCACTTGCATTAGATGTCGTGTTCTCGACGATGTCCAAGATAAAGAACCAGCTAAGTGCTGTTCACAGCCAATCTATTGGAGATATAGTCTGCGACACATATGCATGCAACAATGATATTAAACTAATTACACTTATTTGTTAGCATCAAAAAATAAAAGATGTTGGAAAATATTTCATACAATAGCTGGAACAGGGAACCGTTGAATGGCCACATTAGAAGCGAATGGCTCATCGCCAGGGTGGAAACCTGATTCTTGTGGTGGGGGAGGTCCGTTGTTCATACCACCAGATAGATAAAATGTAAAAAAATATGAACATAAAATATATGCACAGAAAAATTCTTCCAAGTAAAATATGGCAACATAATTAAATATAGATCGAATGCAAGGAATAAGAATATATATAAATGTAGAATGCAAAGAAACATGAATATAAATATAGATCAAATGAATATAGATACAATATTGGAGAAGACAATATATCAATACCATTAAAAAATGCAGGAGCCATGACCAAATCACGTAGAGAGAGAGAGTGGATGTCTTGAGAAGTGAGAGTGAAACATGAGAAATGAGACTGAGAGAGTTCGTGGGTGGGTGGGATCGATGTATGTGGCCGACAGTTTGTTTTATATAGGGGGCATGGACATCACTGCCGGTTTTTAAATAGAACCGACAGTGAAGGTGGCTATCATTGTCGGTTTCTAAATAGAACCGACAATGAAGGTGGCTATCACTGCCGGTTTCTAAATAGAACCGACAGTGAAGGTGCATATATGTAAAGGATATATTTATTTAGATACTACAGTGGGAAAGTTTTAACAAGAACGATATATTTATTTAGATAGTAATGAAATACATCAAAAAAGTTACAAAAAATTATGTATCTCAGTAGCATTCTTCTAGTACCTCATTGTGCATCATTTTGCTGGACTACGATGCATAACGATATCTGTGGTTTGCTGTGAGAGGAAAACATTGTACCATGGCTGATAAGGCCTAGCTGAAACCAATATGTATGGAGAGGCTAGCTCCTGGCCGATGGCCATTTTATAGGGACTAGCAGTCGTGGTACATTTTTATTTCTAAACTAAAGTTGTCGGGGTAGGTGGGAGCAGTGTTCCAACTGTTGTGGTCATGGGAACACTGTTGGCATGTGAGGAGCATCTACACATCACTGTCGGTTTTAGTTTAAAAACCGACAGTGAATTGGGCCTTCTGTGTCGGTTTGAGCAACCGACTGTGATAGAAGCTATCACTGCTGGTTTTAAAACTAAAATTGGCAGTGAAGGGCCCTGCCGCCATCTTTTAGTAAAAAAAAATAAAAAAAACACTATCGGTTTGGAGCCGATGTTTGTTACTAAACTTAAAGCAAAAAGATCAAGCCATTCTTCAAAATCCAAGCACTAGCTTCATGGTGAAGAGCAGCCGCAACAATGGAGGGAAGGGTCCAAACGTGCGCCTCTGTTCTCAGGATGGAAGAGAGGAGGAAGGAGAGGACGGCTGCAGCCATTTTGTGTTGTAGGCTTATCACCGCCGGTTTTTCAATCACTGTCGGCTCTTGGCTTAAACCGGCAGTGATGAGTGCCCGCCAAAACACTGCCGTTCAAGCCACAAACCGACAGTGATGTGGTCCTTCACTGTCGGTTTTAGCCCAGCCCTAATCATTTTTTTCATTTTCAAGCTTATAACCGGTAGTGAAGGTACATCACTGCCGGTTCTCATAAATTCGGCAGTGATGATGTCGGCAGTGATGTGTAAATCTGACATAGTAGGAAGGCGTTTGTAAAAATCATTTCTGTACTAATGGCCGCACAAGTAAACACGACCCATACCGGATAGTTGAAAAGAGAGACATATGGTGAGACGACACCAAACGAACGCAGACTCGTGTGTGAACTAAGCCTATTGAAAATATAGCTAAAAACAATACGTGACGCAATACCTTCTTCTCATGTAGAGTAGCAGGTAATAACATCTGTCCTATTGCCAGACATTTCGGTAAGTTTTTGCCAGTGTTGTGAATAATTTGCTGGGCCTTTATTTAAACCTCCCAATTGCCGGACCATAAAGCTGTTTTGTTCCCCAAATTGATTCAGGCGCATGCAGATTTATGATTGTGAGGACACGTGCCCCCACTCCTCCCCCCAAGAAAAAACGAATGGTACGTACGGAGTACTGTATTTTGCATCCACAATAATCAATTAGTATATACTTAATAATTTAGAAAACAAAGGATGATTTCCCAATTAATTTACATTTGATTTTTCACGTTCACAATGAACCTTGTCAAGCTCAAAGCATTTTTCAAACCCAATCTAATCTACCTGCCAAACCCCATGTGTATTAAACAATTAATAAATTTAATTGATCCAGTAATAACACTAATGTACGTATTCTCTCCTTCAAGAGGACGGTCTCCGGTCGGGTGATGTTGCACAATCAGCTATCTAGCTCCACACTTGAGGAAACTCCATGTCCCCAGCACCAAGGCTGGCCATGTCATCAAAGCCACCCATGTCAAAGTATCCAAAGTATCCTCCAAACCCATACTCACCGCCGGCGACTCCCCTCATCGCGCCGCCAAACCCTGGCAACGCAGCGGCGCTCGCGTCGTCTCGCGTGATGAAGCCGTGGTGGTGGTCGACGACCGTGCCGTCGTAATACTGTGGAAGCACGGCCGCCGCCACCTCCTGCTGCTGCTGCTGCGGCGGCACAAATGCGAGGCCGTAGTAGCCTCCTGATGATGCCGCGGAATAATGGTCCGGCTCCGGCATGGCGTGCGACGTGCCGGCGAAGGCGGGCGAGGAGGAGGAGTCGCCGTCTTGGCCGTCGCCGCCGTCGCTTTTCGTCTTCTGGAACACCCTGCACAGCACCCAGTCCTCCTGCACGCACACACGGGCAGCGATTGCCAGTTTGCCACTGTTCAGACCTGAGAGAATTGAGAAATGCTGGCACTACTTTATAATTGGCCGATATTAACTTTTTTTAATTAGTGCATGCAACGTACTCTCTCCGTTCGTGTTTAGGTTTAAAACTAGCATTTTATCTTGGGGGTGTTTGGTGGATCCGGCTACTAAAATTTAGAAGATGTGTCGGGATGGTGTTACATAGGGTGTTCGGATATTAATAAAAAAACAAATTACATAATCCGGCAGTACTCCACGAGATGAATTTTTTAAACCTAATTAATCCATCATTAGCACGTGTTATTGTAGCAAAACATTATCAAATCATGGACTAATTAGGCTCAAAAGATTCGTCTCGTAAATTAGTCGTAAACTATATAATTAGTTTCGTAGTTAGTCTATATTTAATACTCAATGCATGTGTTAAATATTCGATGGAACAGCGACTAAAATTTAGCGGGAGCAAACCAGAAGTAATCACCAGCGCTCCTACTTCGAAGGTGAATCCATCCGCCAATTATTGTACTCATCCGTAGCTAGGAACCGGTAGTGCTAGGCGCCTACGCCGAGGCCACGAGGGAGAAATGATCGGTCAAGAATGTACGACTATTGCGCAGCTAGCGCAGGGGAGCAGGCAGTCAAATATGGCTGGTCCACTCTCTGCCCTGCTTTATCACTCCTCGTACGTCTACAACGTGTCTGCGCCGCCTGTGCGTGACATGACCAATTTATCTGCACGTCTGTGCTGATCGAGGACGTCGTCCGTCCTTGCGCTGATGCTTCGCACAAGGACCAATTATGCAGGCGCGCACAGGATCACCCGTGCCTGATGTTCCTGGGCCACCTTGTCCTTGTGGAGGAGCAGGCATATGCATGCATTGCACGATGCATGCTGGTTGCTCGTCGACTAGTAGTACTGTTACTGCAGAGACTACCGAGTGGCAGTTGTAAATTCAGTTGGACCGAGCTCGGCTGTTTAGGTTGGGAGGAAGAAACGACAACTACACAACCCAGGCCCGCTTGAATTCACAAGAGTTGGGATCATGCATGTAACACTGTATAATGGATAGGCCGAATTCTCGGCCCATCAAGATATAATAAGTGGGTCGGGAACATAGCACGTCGCAGGACGTCTATAAGATGGAGACAAGAGAGTTTCTCAACAAAACAAAAAAAAAAAAGGATGGAGACAAGAGCAGACGTTTCTTCACGTGTTGGTGTTTTGCATGCTAATTAAGTCGACGACGCACGCAATTCACGAATGATTGTGAATTACATAAGCTCGTGTCACTGTCTTCCCCGTGTAATGTGAGGTCCTTAGCTTGTACTGGCCACCTAGCTGTTCCAGTACGTTCACCACCCGTGGTTCACGGGGCGGATCCGCTTGCTTGCCCAGCTAATCAATTGATTGTTCAGCGAAACAAGCTTGTCTTTAATTTCTTTTGATAGATACTCCGTACTACAGTACCATCCTTCACCTCTGAAACTCAGTCTGCCTCCTACTAGTAGTTACTAGTATTTCAAATTATAGTTCATTTGGCTTTTTGACCCAAAGTTTAGCCACTCGTCTTATTCAAAAATTTATGCTAAATATCACTTTTTTTTGTGTGGCTTGCTTTATTAACAAAAGTTCTTTAATAATGACTTAAATTTGACTATGTTTGCACACATTTTTTTGAATAAGACGAACGGTCAAATTTAGGGTAAAAAAAGTGAAACGAATTATAATTTGGAACGGAGGAAGTACTAGACAATTTTTAGATTTTTTCTAGAAAGAGTTTCTTGTGGATAAACCAGTCAATTGAGCAATTGGTTAGCACGCTGCTGGACTACCGGGAGTAACTCATCAACCTGTGTTAGTTAAGTTACGAGTAGCAAGGTGTGTGTTACGTAAAATACGACGTACACGTACCCTGGGTGGCGAATGCGGGGCGTCGAGGCGGAACTCGTGCATGACCCAGCCGGACTTGACGCCGTTGGGGGCCCTGCCCCGGTAGAAGACGAGCGTCTTGCGCATGCCGACGACGGCGCCGCTGCTGCGCACCTCGCGGTCCTTGCCCGTGGCCTTCCAGTAGCCCGTCTTGGTGGCGCGGTTGGTGCGCGATCCCGTCGCGTACTTGCGGTCCCGGAAGCTGAAGAAGTACCACTCGGTGGCCGTCAGCTTCGCCACCTCTGCAGGCACGTGCGCGCAGATGGATCGACCGATCGTATCGACGCAGGCAGCAGATCAGATAAACCCCAGTTCAACGACGTCAGATTCTTGGACGGATACATCGATCGAGCTATTAATAACACTGACTGACCTGGGAGCTCCCACGGCTCACGCGCGTGCAGGTCGACCTCGACGAGCGTCCCCTGCGCGATGCGCTCGTTGGCCACCTTCTTGTGGAGGTAGTGGCACACCAGCTCCTCGTCGCTGGGGTAGAACCTGAACCCCGGTGGCAACGTCGACTCGATCTCCCTCAATGCCATGGATCGGTACTCGATCGATCGTGTGGATCCCTGCTAGCTGCAAGCCTGGAGATCGATCGATCGACTGCTCGATCGGAGCAGCTAGCAGCAATCACCTATGTATCGATCGATCAAGACCGCATTCAGTACACAGTCTGATCGACCTGTCTCTGATGATTCTATTCTCCGAATTGAGGAGGTAGAGGTACCAAGTGTGTGTGGGTGTGTGACCGGAGTTGGTTGCGAGAGAACTCCGTTATATAGAGGAGGCTACCTGCTAGAGGCAAAGCTAGCTAAAACGGACTATGCCCTGCGGCCCGGCGGCGACGTCCCTATCTGCTGAGGCAACAACTGAAACGAACCGATCTACTTGCTACATGTGCTAGGCCCCCTAGCTAGGCACAGGTGGAAAGATTCCAACCAGCATCCTGTTGCTGTCATGCCGCCCGTGCTCCGCAAGAGGGTTCCCATCGGATCCGATCCACCTGCTACGGAGGATGCGCGGGATCATCATGAGATTGCTCGCCCAAGTGCCGGCAGCATTGTTATTTCTTAGCACAGCCCGCCGGCCGTGGCGTGCGGTCGTTTTACGTGCGTGCATGCTTCCGGGGGGAGGCAAAGCAGGCTGCTAGCTGCAAATTAATGGCGCGGGAACAGGGGATGACAGCCATCTACCAGCTTGATGATTGAGGTCGCGTACGCGGCGAATGTGACGTGCGCGAGGTCGTACACGCCGGATGGAGACGTCCATATCAGCTAGCTCGCCTAGCTTCATATGTGTTCCGTTCGTGTATGTATGCATCGTGGACGATGGGCGTAACGGGGTTCAAGCGGCTCGAGTCATCAACATCATGCAGGAATTTCAAGTACTGTATGAGATGGTCCGATAGATCCGGGGAAAACGAATCATAATAAGCGTCGTTGCACTACAGGAAACGGCTGATTTGCCGGGAGCAAAAAAAAAATTTGCCGGGTGCTTTTTATCGGACACCCGGCAAAGGAATTCTTTGCCGGGTGCCAGGCCTGGAGACACCCGGCAAAGAAAGGCCTCCGGCAAATCAGCCTTTGCCGGGAGCCGGGCACTCGGCAAATTCCAGCCGTCGGCAAAAATTAGTCTTTGCCGGGTGCCGGCCACTCGGCAAAATATGACCGCCGGCAAAGGTGGCCGGCTTGACGGCGGCCAGCGGCCGTCAGCCTTTGCCGGGTGCCACGCCGTTAGGCACCCGGCAAAGAATTTTTTTAATTTTTTTTTAAATTTCTTTGCCGGGTGCCCCATGACCTGGCACCCGGCAAAGGATTCTTTGCCGGGTGCCCTGGGTGGCACCCGGCAAATTATTTTTTGTTTTTTGTTTTTTTGACCCCATTTTTTTTGTGGGGACTTGATACAGTAAATATTTCCCTGTTTCAAAATTTGGGACAATTATGAGTTCTTTAACAATATTTCCTTAATTTTTTCCGTTGCATTGAATTTTTTCGACTATTCCAAATTTGAACTGCAGGTACATGAAATAATGGAATTTCGTCATTCAAAAAATAGTATTCATGATATTTAGGCTATGTTGAGGCCGTATGCAGGAAGTGGCATGAAATGTCGCGCATCATGTTGTCGTAACATGACGATGTACTCGCGGGGGAAGTTTATTTAAATTATATAAAATCAAAACGATGTCCGAAAATCACGAAACTTGTCGATGTGTCTTGTTATCACATGTGGAGGCCCTGGTTAAAAATTGAGAAAGTTTCGAGTAAGTTGCGACGTCGGCTGCCTAAAACCCAAACATCTCCACATGTGATCATCTTGTTGTCTTTCTCGCAGTCGGCGTCGCATGGTGGCCAGCCTTTGTCCACGTTCATGGCGTATGGACTGGCCCGCAAGGGAAAGGCGACTTCCGCTGTCACCTTCAGCCCGGATGACCCACCCGAGTCGTACAGCAACCCGAGCGCCCACACCCGCATCAGCTCCTACGCGTCGGACGCAAGGTCGGTCCAGGGGCCAGACTGGGATCCGAGCACCGACGACATTGATGGCACGATTGTCATGAGGATCGGACAGGGCAAGAAGCATGGGCGGTACTGGCTTGGCGATGGCACCCTCGAGTCCGGCTCTGTTCCCTCCCTCTCCCAGATCCGAGCAAGTACCCCGAGCGGAGGCCCGGCCATACGCCAACGGCCGTCCCCTTCACAGCAGCGGGTCGACGCACTCCAGGTTAGTCCAGTTTAACTCTTCGTACATTGATCTTTACATAACTTAGTTACCTTTACATTACTAAAACATTCGATTGAAATGTTGCAGGCCGATAACGAAAGGATGGCTCAGGAGCTGCGGGACCTGGCGGCGAGGACCGAGGTGGCCGAGCGGGAAAGACAAGCCGAGCGGGCCGAGCGGGAGAGACAGGCCAAGCAGCTGGCGGAGATTACGATGTTCCTACAGAACTTTGGGCAAGTGAACGGTGTACCTGTGCCGATGTTCGCTCCAGCGCCGCCGCCAGTTGTAGCTAGTCCAGTGAGTATGAATCCATATTGCTTCGACTAGTGCTTTCATTAGATGACCCACTCTAAGCGCCTGAATATCTTGTCCTTTATGCAGCCTCCGTCGGCGGGTTCGAATGACCCATCTCAGGCGCAAGCAGGCGGTGCCGAGTTTCCTTCACCAGGCACTCAGTTTCCTCCCCACCTTTAGTTTGTATCTCTTTTTCACCGCTTGATGGACATGTGATGCACTATGATCCACTATCGACTTGTTTCGATGGTAATTGGACCTATTATGTTTGTGATGTCGTGTATGTGAGGTATTGTATTCGCGATGTGATATATATGTGTGGTATTGAGTTTGTGATGAGATGGATGTGATATATATATGCTATATTGTCTTTGTGATGCTTCAGATGTGATATATATCTTTTATATGCTGTGTTTGTGATTATAGAATCAAAAAACAAAATAAAAAAAATTAATTTTTGAGGCTTTGCCGGGTGCCCTGGCCCTGGCACTCGGCAAAGCTGGGAATTCTCTGAAAGGAATTCCCAGCTTTGCCGAGTGCCAGGGCCAGGGCACCCGGCAAAGTTTTTTCAAAAAAAAAAAAAAATTCTTTGCCGGGTGCCCCATGATCTGGCACCCGGCAAAGAAATTACGAAAAAAATAAAAAACTCTTTGCCGGGTGCCCACGCGGTGCGACACCCGGCAAAGAAATTATTAAAAAAAAATAAAAAATGGTTTGCCGGGTGCCTCCCGGCACGGCACCCGGCAAAGAAAATTTGAAAAAAAAATTAAAAAAATCTTTGCCGGGTGCCTCTGACATGGCACCCGGCAAAGCAAGGGATGACGGAGCCGGCGCCGTAACGACCACTTTTCTTTGCCGGTGCCGGGTTTGCACTCGGTAAAGTCTTTGCCGAGTGCCCGATAAAAAGCACCCGGCAAAGAAATCTTTGCCGACTAATTTTTTGCCGGAGGCTCTTTGCCGAGTGCTGCACCCGGCAAAGGCTTTGCCGAGTGCAAAGTAGCCTTTGCCGGGTGCATTCGGCACCCGGCAAAGCGCCTGAATCCAGTAGTGTTGGCTGATGCGTGTCTACGACTTCTTAATTAGCTAGCCTTGTGCCCTTGTGTGTAACATGTGGTTATCAGAGGGTTTAGGTACCGTGTACTCATCTATATACCCTCACTGAAGAGGTATAGTTTTCATGGTAAACAGTGCAATTTTCATCATAACTATCATCCATCAATTCGTGAGACATATAATAGCAATTTTCAATGTAAGCAGCGATAAGTTTGGTACCTACAACTAATAAAAAATGTTCATCCTTGCTCTTTGTCTCAATATACTCATTTTATAATCCATACAGAAATTAAAAAAAAAAATCTTACATACCATTGACATAAAGCTAAATCCCTTATCTGCCACCTAAAAACATAATTTTCATATATGCCAATGGTGTTAACTCTAATCCGTTCCATACCAAGGTTGTCTGAGTAAGCATATATGAATATCCAGATTCCAGTGTTGCTCCTACTAGCCATCCCCAAAACATAGAGATTGTCAACAATGAGCAGATGGGCGGCTCGGTGCGGCAGGAGGTGGTAGAGCAAGATGGATCTCTAGTCGAGGATCGGGTGGTGTGGGCTGCTGAGCTGTCAGCTATGTGCGTTGCTTAGTGTGTGGGCGATGTGGGGCGCGTGGTTGCTGGTTGCTGGTTGCTACTGCTCAGTGCCCTGGATGACTGTGCTAGTGCTAGTGTGCTACTGCTTAGCTGCGAGTTTGGCAGCGGTTGTGGAGGCTAAGTCTGCTGGACACTCCTCACATATACCTAGGTCCCACGTGAGTAGATCGTTACAAAGGCTTCGTCAGCTGGTTAACCTAGATGAAACTGGCTGAAAAACACTGTTCTGAATTCTTGTGAGAGAAAAACACTGTTCCGGTTAAAAAAAAAGCCGAACAAACAGAATATGGGGTAAGCCGAACAGGGCCGTTCCAAGATTGCATGCTAGTACAATAATTTACATGTGGTAGGTGAAAGGATCAAGATGCCTAAGAGGGGGTGAATCGGGCTAATTCTATTTTTTTGCAATAATTAAGCTCTACACTTAGCTCATTTCACCCCTTGTGTCTAGAATGTGTTTCTATTATTCTGCCGTATAAAAGTTTTGCATCTAGTTTCCAATCCTACTTTAGCATGGCAATTCTAGGAATGTAAAGACATGAAATGAATTGCTCAAATATAAATTCTCAAAATAAAGAGAAGGAAAGGAACACGGCGATGTTTTCCCGAGGTTTAGGAGAGTCGGTACTCCCCACTAGTCCTCGTTGGAGCACATGCGCAAGGGTGTAGCTCCCCCATTGATCCACGCAAGGATCAAGTGCTCTCTACGGGTTGATTCTTTGATACCACGCCATGGTGAATCGCCCACAACCGCTCACGATATGACTTGGATCATCCACAAGCTCCGCCGGATGATCACCAAGCTCTCAACCACCACCGAGCCATCTAGGTGATGGCGATCACCAAGAGTAATAAGCACAAACTCTCACTTGACTAAGATAAGCCTAATGAGAAAGTTGAATGCACACATGCTACTCCCTATGCACTAGTGAGGCCCTTAATCTTGGATTATCAACTTTCAATCACCACACTAGGCTCTTGCTCTCCCTTGAACTCCAAAGGCGTTTCACAGCTGAACAATTGGGCAAGAGACCTCCCATGAATGAGTGGGATAAGTATTTATACCCACTCATTCAAAACATAACGGTTGGAGGCCAACCCGGCAAGTTTCGGGGTGACCGGACACGCCGCTCAAGGTGACCGGATGCTCTGGTCAGTAGTACACATCACTGTGTCAGAGAGAGCCATTAGCTCTGACCGAACTCTGACCTGTGTCCGGTCATCACCCACCGGACGCGTTCGGTCAGCAAAATGCCCATATGGATGCTCTCTGATGTTGATCGGACATAGGCACCCTAGAGTCCGGTCATGTACTGTTTAGCGTCCGGTCAGTACATGACTGTAGCTTCTGATCAAATGAACTGACCGGACTCTTCAAACTGCGTTCGGTCACAACCAAACCAGCGTCCGGTCAGTCATTTGACCCTCCATTCACTTCCAATTTAAAATCCTTCGAGAATGAAGTTGACTTCTATCGATCTTAGGGCTATTTCTGAGCTACCTAGTGCTAAGTTTGACACGTGTGCACCACACCGAATCCCTTAGACTCACCTAGGTCAAGCTACTAGTCCATACCCCTCTTAATAGTACGGCCAAAGGAAAAACAAAGTTCTAAACAACTCTAAGTGTCTCTCTAACGCTAAACGACACTTAGAACTAGTCCGTCCTTAACCTTATCGTCCATCCTTTTAAAACCGAAATGATTTCCATCGACAGGGGCATGACAACCATGATTGCCCAATCAATTTCCATTATCATGACCTAACTCAAATTGCCTCTTGTAAAACACACTGTAGTTATAGTAATCTTGTGTCGTCATTAATCACCGAAACCCAACTGGGAGCCTAGATGCTTTCAATCTCCCCCTTTTAGGTGATTGATGACAATACAACCTCGAGTATTGTAACACCCTCGGTGTTACACCATAAATCATTTACTAAAACATGTCACGAGCATTATATTTATGTGTTAATGCATGTAATAAACAGTGTCGATCAATTTCCGTAACTCAAAACGATAACGAAAGTGCGAAACGAAAGTTAATTCCATAGTCATGTTATATCACTTAGGGTTTAAAACCAATTTTTATTAAGCAAAAATGATATAAAACACCTATGTGACACTTAAATAAAGTTGAAGGTACAAACTTTGTACATGGCAATGAAATACTTGCTGTCAAAAAATATTATTGTTAGATAGTATTTCTAATAGCTTAGAAATAGAACTTGGACTAAAATTCAGCCCAAGACAGTAATTTTCAAAGTTGAAAATGGTGTGACAATGCTATATTAGCGAATTAATTCTGGAAAATTTAGCTAAAGGCTTGTGCTATATTTTTGCTTGGTGGGTTGCATCCAAGTAAGTACTTGTCAATGGTATAGGGGTTGGTTTAGTTAGTATGTGCTTTGGTCATCAATTAATTGCTACAAAAAGTTCAAAAATGATGTTTGGGCACCGGTTGACAACACCAACTTGGCATGCTCATATTTTCTTCCCTAGTCTACCTTGGTCCATGTATATTGCTCCATTCAGTAGCCCTAGGTACCATCTTCAGCTCGGCCAGGTTGGTTGGGTCATAACCGAGCTAGATGGGTCGTGGTTGACGCTTTAAAAAGCATGCACAACGCGTTTTAGGGCCGGGTAGCCGTGTGTGCGTGGTCACCGCGCGCCTAGGGCGATGTTGGCCACCCTGACCGCACGCCTGGCATGCTGCACGCTGCAGCTGGCGCCACTGCCGGTGCCACGGTGGCTGCACACGCCGCCCTATTGCACTGCACTACTCCGCTGGCCATTGGTGCTGCTGTCGTCACGTCACCACTGCAGCGCGCACCGCCCTTCACTGGCCCCACTGCCCCATCGTCACTTCATTGTCCCATCTCTGCACGGCTGCATGGTTTTCCATTGTCGCTACCGGTGCCAGGCCACGTTACTGCTGTCGATTGCCACCGCGTGCACGTGGGGTGCCACAGCCACGCTCGTGCCGTCGCCTCGCCTTAATGGTGCTACGGTGCGTGGGCCAGTGCCTGCCGTGGCTGCTTGCGCTTGCCGCTTGCGCCTGGCGTGTGTACCCCGGTTGCGATGCCCGTGTCCCACCAAAGAGCGCTAGCCGCGTCATTGCTCATCGCTATGTCCACCGCTGTGCCCTCCCCTGCTTTTCGCCGCGGTCACGTCGTGACCCCGGTGAGCTAGAGCGTGGGAGCTTGCCTTAAATCTCGTGTGCTCATGTCTTCGCCTTGGCGTCTGGGTGCCAACTGTCCCCACCCCGCCTTGAATTGCGTCTTGACGTGCTCCAATTTGGAGTTTCCCCCTCCGCCGTGCCATTAAGGCCAGGACCGACCATGGCCGAGGGCAGCCACCCACCATTTCCCCCTCGCCAATTCATCTACACCATGAACTCTATCGCCTCACCCTGCGCACCTCTACTGCCTCACCATAGCCACTGACGTGGCCGTGCCATCTCAGAACACCGCCGCATTCCACCACCCGCACATGGCCAACACTATTCAGGGAACCTCCGGCCAAACCACCACTACAGCCATAACTAGGGTAAGATAGTGAAGCTATAGCGCTAGCTCGTTCACCCCGTGGTGGCTTAGGGTGGCCGACATGGCCGCACAGCTGTCGCGCAGGGCCACATGTTATGGTCACCATTTCTGCGAGCTCCGCCACTCCTGTAACCTAGGCTAGTGTAGGCGCTAGGGTTGTAGGTGCAGATCGGCTCGCTATCTGGGCTGGGGCGGGTCTCGGTTGGCCGATGTGGCCATCCAGTGTCGCATCCGCCGCACCGGCGCGTGCAGGGGTGGCCAAGGACCTGTCCATGGTGAAGGCGATAGATTGCAGGGTCCTATCCACATAGTCTATCTCTCTGGAAATAGTGCTATGGATTACGGGTTGATTCGGTCTTAGCGTGGGGGCGTTTTTACAAAGTTGGCAACGCCCGTGGGCCTCCCTGTTGTGGGCCGCCTCACATGGGCCGCGTCTGCTCAGGCCACGTGGTGATGGGTCACGGGCGGAATTCATTTTTTCTTTTTCTTAAGGAATTAGAAATAGCTTTATATTTTAATTTATGAGCTAAACTTTGAAAATTAATATCAATTCGCATAGGTGTCCAAAAATTGTGAAACTAATTTTCTTAGATTCCTAAATTTGTGATCTATCTGTTAATATATTTAGTTCATATTGTTCTATGTTATTTTTAGGGTTACTTTATTTATTTTAGAATGCTTGTTATTATTCTGAGTACTTAGTGAATGAATTTTTGTGATGAAATGGTAGAAATGCTAGCTTTGAAATTTTTACAGTAGGTTCATTAGATTATTATGTGCTCATTGTAATTTTTGTAGCCTTAGAATAGGTTGAGAAATAGGGTAGCTAGGTACTCCTTGTTTTAGTATATATATTAAATCGGTAATAGGAATAAGGATGGTTTTAGTTGCTAAGATAATATGTGAAATGTTTCATACCTATTTAGTGGGAATAATAGGTAACTTAGCGTCTTAGTCATTAGATCTAACTTAGTAGCTTGATAGATGTATTCTTATTTTAACAGTTGCTGTTGCCGTATTACTAAGTGTTGCATCATCATTTCATGCATGTAGATAACGAGTTGGTAGAGTTTGTGACAGCGGGCGAGCCAGAGTACAAAGAGATAATCGAGGAGTATGAGGAGGAGATCCTCATCTAGGAGGGAGGCCCAGAGCCACCAGCTGTTGACTTTGCTGACACCATGCCTGCCCAAGGCAAGCCCCGGTGCATAACCCTTATTTTGAATAATCACTAGATATATATATGTGATGTGCATTTACGTTACAGACATTTTATAGAAACTACATGCATAGATATAACCTACGTATGAGTCCTACTACCATAGGTCGAGTAGCTACTATGCTTAGGATTTTCGGTAGCGTGAGTAACCTGCCGTTACTCATAATAGGTGATTATTATTATCACTCATGATAAAATGGTGAAAGGAAATGGAGATCGGGCAGGGATATGGTATGGGTATTGGTGGGTGTAAGAGGTTGTGTCCCACGACCAATGGGGCATAGCTTGTTTATACTATTTTCCCTATCTGTGTCGGTTAAGGATCGACCGTTGCATTGGATTCTAGTCAGGTCACAGACTTATTATCCTGAGCACATACTTGTTTATGGGAGCAGGGAAGGCTCGTTGCTCTCTTGTCATGGATTCCGGCTCTTTCTGAACTGACTAATTGGAGGCAGGGATGGTGGAGGTCTAAGCACCACACTGAGTCCGAGACTCAGGTGTGGGGGCTTGGAGTCCAAGTTTGGATGGGGACTTGGACCCCTTGATAAGAGAGTGATGGGTTGATCCTGCTTGTGCCTAGGGTACAAGCGGGGCGTGTGTTTCAGGGTACCTAGCTGGGCACATTGGTTCATGAATCACCGAGTAATCCGGTATGACTTGTCTACAATCTAGCACTATAGTAAGAATTGGAAAATGAAATGTGGTGAAATGGATTGGTTTGCTCAACTCTTGCGTGAAAGTAGAACATGTGCTTACCTAGAATGGTTGGATAATAAACTAAGCATGACTGCTAATAAGAAATATACATAAGGATTCACTACTAGTATTGCTTTCCGTAAAAAGGAAACCCAACAAACCAATAAGCCTATCATATCCTTTGGAGTCGGGAAATTATTCCCACTAGTCAGATAAGTGTTGCGAGTATATTGTGTACTCAGAGTTTATTTACCCCTATTGTAGGTGCAGCTTGAAGAGTAGCTATTGTGTGAAGGATTCTTCTAGTGGGTATAGGCGGGCATAGGTGTGTAGAGGATGATGGCGGTGGTGTCGGTGAAAATAGTAAAGAATCAATCACAAGAGTGGCCACCATCTCCTTCTCATTCTCACTTTCATCATCAGATGAGCCACTTGATGATTCAATGTCCATGAGCCAATCACCAACAATGTATGCCTTGCCATTCTTCTTCTTCTTGTGAAATTCCTTCTTCTTGCCATCCTTCTTCTTGTATGGCTTGTTCTTCTTCTCATCATTATCTTCATCACTTGAGTCATCTTTCTTGCCCTTGTACTTCTTCTTGTACTTGTCTTTCTTGGGTTTAGGGCATTGATGAGCTAGATGACCAAGTTATCCATAATTATAGCAATCCATTTCAGAGATGGGCTTCCTTCTACTACTAGTGAAGAATTTCTTCTTCTTGCCATCAAACTTGACACCATTCTTGTTTAGCTTCTTGAGCATCTTGGCGGTTCTTCTCACCATGAGGGCAAGACTTACATCATCAATCTCATCATCACTTGAGCTATCATAATCAACTCTTGCTTTGCCCCTCTTCTCTTAGCTAGCCTTGAATGCCAAATCTTTCTTTGTGGTGAAAGAAGAGCCATCTTGTGGAGTGATGTGCATATACATCTCATGTGCATTGATCTTTCCCAATATTTGAGTTGGTGTAGCGGTAGAAAGATCACCTTGATGAAGCACCGTCATAATATGCCCATACTTGTCAATGGGGAGGACACTCAAGATCTTTCTCACAACATCGGATGGTTGCATTTGTGTGAGTCCAAGCCCATTGACTTCCTCTACAAGAACATTCAAGCGCGAATATATCTCATCAGCACATTCTCTAGGAAGCATCTCAAATGAATAAGCTTTTTCATCACAAGGTGATAGCGTTCCTCACACTCACTCTTGGTTCCCTCATGGAGAGCACAAATGTCTGATCATAGTGCATGGGCATCTTTGTGGTTCTGCACATGGTTAAAGACATCCTTGCAAAGGGCTCTAAAGAGGGTGTTTCTAGCCTTTGCATTTTACTTCTCGTAGTTAACCTCATCGCCTTGAAGGTTGGCGGGATCCTTAGGTTTTGGGAAGCCTTGTGAGGTGGCTCTAAGAACTCCAACATCTAAAGCCTCTAGGTATGCCTCTATGTGAATTTTCCAATAAGGAAAGTTATCTCCCTCAAAGATAGGAGGGGGTCCATCCCCGTAGGACATCTTGCTCTAGGAGGTTAAGCCTAATTTAGGGAGCATGAGGCTGTGACACCAATTGAAAGGATCAAGATGCCCAAGAGAAGGGTGAATTGGGCTAATTCTAATTTTTGCAATAATTAAGCCCTACACTTAGCCCATTTCACCCCTTGTGTCTAGAATGTGTTTCTATTGTTCTGCCGTATAAAAGTTTTGCAACCTAGGTTTCAATCCTAATCTAACATGGCAATTCTAGGAATGTAAAGACATGAAGTGAATTGCTCAAATGTAAATTCTCAAAATAAAGAGAGGGAAAGGAACACGACGATGTTTCCTGAGGTACCAGAGAGTCGCCACTCCCCACTAGTCCTCATTGGAGCACCCGTGCAAGGGTGTAGCTCCCCCTTAATCCACATAAGGATCAAGTGCTCTCTATGGGCTGATTCTTTGACACTCCGCCATGGTGAATCACCTTCATTCAAAACATAATGGTTGGAGGCCAACTCAGCAAGTTTTAGGGTGACCGGATGCTCCGGTTAGTAGTACATGTCACTGTGTCAGAGAGAGCCGTTAGCTCTGACCGAACTCTGACCTACGTTCGGTCATCACCCACCAAACATGTCCGGTCAGCAAAATGCCCCTATGGATGCTCTCTGATGTTGATCGGACATAGGCACCCTAGCATCCGGACATGTACTGTCCGGTCAGTACATGACTATAGCTCTTGATCAAATAAACTGACCGGACTCTTCGAACTGCGTCCGGTCACAACCAAACCAGCGTCCAGTCAGTCATTTGACCCTCCATTCACTTCCAATTTGAAATCCTTCAAGAATGAAGTTGACTTCTATTGATCTTGGGGCTATTCCTGAGCTACCTAGTGCTATCTTTGACACATGTGCACCACACCTAATCCATTAGACTCACCTAGGTCAAGCTACTAGTCTATACCCCCCTTAATAGTATGGCCAAAGGAAAAACAAAGTCCTAAACTACTCTAAGTGTCTCTCTAACGCCAAACGACACTTAGAACTAGTCTGTCCTTAACCTTGTCGTCCATCCTTTTAAAACCGAAACTATTTCCATCGATAGGGGCATGACAACCATGATTGCCCAATCAATTTCCATTACCATGACCTAACTCAAATTGCCATACAAAACACACGTTAGTCATAGTAATCTTATGTCGTCATTAATTACCGAAACCCAACCGGGGGCCTAGATGCTTTCAGTAGGGATGGAATCGGTCGAGTCAATTCATTGGATAGTTGACTTGACCCACAAAAGTAAAGACCAAATGATCATGGGGGCGTCCCTCAAAGTCCAAAATGGGCCGATAGACCTAGAACTAGTTGATCCAATGGGTAACATGGATTGGCCCAATTACATTGAACTAGAGAATTTCCCATTTCCATTAACAGAGCAACGGAAAATATAGCATGGTTTTAGGTGACTCAGGTAGCAAAAGATCAGCCAAAACAAGCTGCTACAGTTTAAGAGAACGAAACAGCAGAGTGGCCAGAACAAGCCAAAGACGTAGACAGAAAAAGCACCAGTTTCTACCAGATACCAAGCTACTACAACTAGAACTACCAACTAGCATATAAGAGCTAAAAGGTAGATGAGCAAAACAGCAAGACGCTCCACCACAACTTTTCAACTTGTTGGCACTTGATCAGCATCTCCATCCTTCCCGACATCTTGAATCAGGTTGGGTTTCCTAGTAGCTCCTGGAGGCTTGGATAGCAGTTTAATGGCGGTCTGGAGCGTGGCATTGACCCCCATCAATCAGCATATTCTTCTCTTCGTCAGGAAAAAGACCTGCCCAAATACCGCATAAGTGCATGCACATGCATGACAAATCACTTCTGGAGGGTTATTTAGAGTTTTTCCTTTGAAACAAACTTTGTTTCTAGTTTTTCATATTACCCACCAAATAGCCGCAATGCCTACAACAAAGAATTTTTCCCATTTGGTATCCATTTTTACACCATCTCCAGCATTGCTGAGGAGAAGAAGGGATGCCATTGCCCCAAACATATAGCAAAGGTACCCTAAATCACTTTAGCATTACAACAGGAAAAGAGCAGGTGTTGCATACACTCTTTGTGATCACTGAAATAGCAAGAGGGTAATCTCTCTTGATCATGTTATCTTTAGTTAGAATGACATTGTTTTCAATGAGCCACATAAAATAAATTACAACCTAAGTCAGAATTTTTTTAGAATAACCTAACTCGGAATTAGTTATTTGGATGACCAATGACCATACTAGTTTTACATTTAGATTAGACCAAAACTGGTGTAAAAGAAAACATACCTCCTCCGCTATGGATAAAAAACCATGATTATCGGGCCTCGCTCCCGCAATCCCATCCGTCTCCCACCACTTCTCTGCCACGCGGGTGTAACACCTCTGGTCTTACGAACTCACTTAGCACCCGGATTAGGACCTACGAAACATTCATAAAAGAGTTTCTCAGGTTTTAAACCTAACTTTTACGTGAAATGGTAAAGCAATTTCTATAAACAAAAATAAAATATAACTTGTGTATAGTGCTTAAGTAAAGTCTGATGAGCAAGTTGTGTAGATGGGAATGCAACTTCGGTTGGGGATAACAAATGCTGTTAACTAGTGTTTTTTCAAATAAAAAATCGAATCCAAAATTCAAATCAACCTCAACTCTAGATTTTTCCTAAGTTAGAAAAAGGTGATGGCAATGCCATTTTCGCATTTAGATTCTAGGTAAATTGTTTGAACACAAGCTTCATGTTCTTATACTATTGGTTGCCTCTAAATAAGCACTTGAGTAGGGTGTAGGGCGTAGTTGTGTTGGGTGTCACATTGCCCTCCCTAAATTTGCCCAAACTCCATTAGAACGTGCTGTGAACCATGTTGTTGGCGCTCTGTTCGTGAACCGGCACTCCAGCGATGAACCCAAGTTGGCATCCTTTTATCTCCCTATCTGGTTGCTCTTGGGTCATGACGATTGCTCCGCTAGCTAGCTGGTAGTGTTGACTTTAGGTTAGTAAGATTGGTTCGACTTTAGTTGAGATGATCGACATCCTTTGCTTTGCTTTAAAATGCGTGAACATCACCATTTGCAGTTGTTCGGCCTGGGTCCGTAGTCACCACACGAGTACGCTGCTTATGCCTGGTCGTTCCTGGCCATGGCCATTGCCCCATTGCTCGGCCTCATCGGCTGCCGACAGCACGCCGGGCTATGCCGACCATAGTCACCTTTCGTAGGGCCAGGCTGAGCTGCAGTGCTGCTGCGTGGCTGCCGCAAGCGCGCTACCGTCTAGGCCGTGCATGGGGCCAAGCCAATGTCGTGGTAGTCATTGTCTAGCCATCGTGGTGCTCGTCTCACGGCTCAATCCACCTACCCGATGAGTAACTGCCTGCTTCGGCTGTCTCGTAGCGCTGCTATCTCGCCACCACTGCCCTGCCGCCCATGCGTCGTTGTTGCCAAGATGCGCACTATGTCTAGCGCTCTTGTCTATCCCATTCCCATCCTTATCCCCTCACTAACCGACACGCCTCTATTACCGCCTCCAGGGTCATGTCCCCACACGGCTGTGCCCTCGTCAAGTGTTGGCCGGGCCACATAAAGTCAAGGTCGCTGTCCACAACATAGCAGCAGCACACCATTCCTTCCTTTCAAAATCGCTAGCTCGAGCTTCTCATTCCAATTGCTCGTGCCGTGAGTAGTATAGGAAGTTAATTAGGCACCCCATCCTCCTCAAGCCCGGCCGAGCACTACTGATCGACAAATTGGTGTTTTGCTCACCTACGGCCAAGCGCATCACCGAGCTGGTAGATTTGGGGGTAAGGCCCGAGGGGTTGGTAGTGGTTCAATTGCTCATATCCTCGAACTCTCCTTGGCTCCCTCTATCCGGTGGTCGCACTATTTTGGCTAGGGAACTCGTTGGTGACCTGGTGACACATCAGTGTCTGGCTCAGGGCGTCGCCACCGTGCCTGGGCGCACATGGCTAGACCACCTCATCTTTTCTTTGCTTCAACTGTCACTATAGCATACACCACGGTGAGCTACTGATGCTTCTCCGCCATCTCTACCTTTCTATGAGGGCGTAGGCTCACTGAAACGCTCGCACCGCCGTACGGATCCACCGTCATCGAGGCTAAGGTTGAGTAGCACACCATTGGACTTTTTGCCTCCTCTCACCATTGCGCGTTGGCCCGTGGGTCCAAGTAGGCCCGATGGACGTGCCGATTTGGCCCTCGGTTGGCCGGTGTGGCCGTGTTGTGCTGGCCAGAGCCGCGCCATCGCGCGCGGGGACGCCTTGGACCGTCCCGTTACGAAGGCGACACATTCTAGGGTCTTAAGTGTAAAACTTGAATATGTTGTACTAGTGTTTCGCTGCGCCACTTGATTGTCTAAAAATATGAGTCCTCTTTTGCAAAATGAGCACGCTTGCGTGGGCTCCCTCGGCCTTGGGCAGTGCTGGGCCATAGCGACGCGCACGCAGTCGCACCCCACGATGGGCTTTTGGGCCAAATTAGTTACCGTCGGCCTTTTCCTTTTTCTAAAGCATTTTTCTAATTTAGTTTCTAAGGTAAACTTGTAAATTGAATATAAATTTGTGTAGTTGACCAAAAATTGTGAAACTAATTTTGTTAGGTTCCTAAAATCATGATCTATCTGCTAGTATATCTTGTTTACAAAGTTTCATAGTATTTTCAGGAGTTATCTAATTAAATTGAGATGCTTAATATTGTTAAGATATAAACTTCTAGGAATTTTTATAATAAATTGGTGATAGTGTTGGCTCAAAATTTCACAGTAAATTTCTAATATTATTAGGTGCTCACTATAATTTTTATAGCTCCATAATAATTAGTTTGCTAAGATAGCTAATGAGCCCTAGTTTAAATATATATATTAAATCAATGAAATGTCGAGACACCTCGGGATGGTAGAACGGAAACATTTGTTGGGAAATAACGCCTTATTCAGCAACATGGATACGTAGCCTAGTGTGTTAGCCATTAATGCTAGCTCATTAGCATGAGAGGCGTAATCGTATGATAAGAGTTGTGATTGTCGTTGATTAATTACGTCTCTGCGTTGCATCCACGTATGTCATAATAGGAACGACGATGGATCACGGAGTCATCTAGAGTAGCAGAAAAGATGGTGCCTTGATGATCGTGTCACCACGATGGAGTGCTAACCATTGGTTATATCTTACCTAGGCAAGCCCCGGTGCATAACCCCTATTATTCTGCATTTTATTTTATGCTTGTGCATTAAGTTTTAAGGAGTTGAATGAAAGCCACTTACATATATATATATCCTTATCCTATGAGCCCTACTAGTATGTTAGGATCGTGTAGATTGCTATGCTAAAGAACTCCAGTAGAAATCGAGTGATTACCTATCACTCGTGAGAGATAGGAAAGATATTATTGTTCTTATTATCATATAACTATCACATGGAATATATATGGATGATAATTGGAGACCGGACAAGACTGTATTTTGGATTTGGATTTGGGCTTGGTTAGGCAACCGAGCGAGGCTTCGGTTGTATTTGTCCCGCCTGTGTCGATTGAGGACCGTCCGTTGCTATGGATGGTAGTCAGGTCATAGACTTATTATCCTGAGCGCATACTTGCTTATGGGAGCGAAAAGACTTGTTACTCTCTTGTCATGGGTTTCGGCTCTTTTCGGACTGACTTTTAGGGGGTGGGTATTAGGTGGAGTTCTAAGCACCATACTGAGACTAGGTCTCAGGTGTTGGGGTTTGGAGTCTAAGTTTGGATGGAGACCTAGACCCCTTGATAGGAGTGGGACGAGTTGCTTCCGTTTGTGCCTAGGGTACAAGCGGGGCGTGTGTTTTGGGGTACCCAGCTGTGATACATTGATTCGTGAATCGCTGTTTCTCTGAGACGGTATCGACTTGGCTATGGTCTAGCACCGTAGTAAGAACTAGAATATAAAAAAAGGTAAAATAGTTCTGATTGCTTACCACCTGCTTGCAAAGTGGCATAGGTGCTTACATAGAATACTTAGTTAATGAAGTAATGACGACTACTAATAAAATTGAATATAAGGACGCACATTTAGTAATGCTTCTGTAGATGCATTCACCCACAAGCCAAATAAGCCTTGCATATCCTTGGAGTCTTTTATTTTCCTCCTATCGGGTAAGTCTTGCTGAATACAATCGAGTACTCAGGGGTTCATTTCCCTTGTTATAGATGACAGGTGGATGCTAGAGCTAACTCTTATGTGTGGAAACCTTCTGGTGGGCTCAGAAAGAATTCCTTTCACGCTGCGATTGTAGTGTTTATTTATAACCCTCACTAAATATTTTTATAAGAAAAGATGTAAAATCTGCTAGTATCTTTTGTATATAAATGTCCACTACGTTAATACTTTATGATGTCATTAAATTAATCTTTGTTTCCGCTGTAACTCTGATCATATGTTTATTTTCCGTTGCATGATAAAACTTGTGAACTTGAAATGTACAAACTCGTTTACATGTAAACTGTTTTAATTCCGTTGTTGAATTCAACTTGTTTAAGTACCCTGATGTTGTAATAAAGTGATGTAAGAAATGACTAAGAATGTTGTAAGCTTTACCCTATCATTTATGATCCTAACGAAAAATGTGGATTTTTGAGCTCTCCTTTTGGATGGGTTCGGCGGAACGACATAATTTAGTGCACTCTCTTAGATACTTAATGTCTAATGGAGAACAAGTACTCTTGGATGAGCATTAGATTATGGGTCTATCCAGGCACTGCCACTGCCACCAGGCGCAAAACCCTCGCGCGCATGGCCAGGCGCGGAACCTGCCGGCTGCCGCCCAGTGAGGCCCCTATGCAGTGTGACCGGGCTCAGCTCCCTCATGAGCAGGGCCAAGCCCGACAGCCGTGGCCCCCTCGCAAGTGCGTGTATGACTGCCAAGATGCGCAGGCTCTGTCGTCAGCCTCCACACGCCAAGTCACGTGACCCACATCTTGCATGCGACTGCCCCCGTGGCTAGATCTAGGAACTGGCGCAGGCTCTACCACGATGGCCACGAGCTAGGGCACTACTAGCAACTGGGAGAGAAGCTTGAGATCCAAACACCCATTTCACAGGAGTGAAAAAATGAATGGTATTGTTGTGCATAGAAAATTACAAATGGAAGGCATTTACAGATGTAAAAAACCACAAAGCAGCCAAATAGGCCCTTAGGGTTTCTTTAAGACAAGCTCTTAATCAAAATTAGCTGCCACTATTGAACTAGCATGAGAAGAGCTAAGGTCTCACTACGTTCAAACCCTTTTGAAGAAACACTCAAAAACGGTTTCCAGTGGTGGCGACAAAAGATAGAAGCTCAGGAGACAGTAGGCAACTCACAGGGACCATGCAATCTTTAGGAATCAAACTCAGGACCTCAAACATCAAGCATTCCTTTCTTACCACCCCACCCTAGACTCTCACTTGTCACCAATGTATTCACTTTAGCGAATATTGTAATGAATATTTGAGCTGATAAACGATTTCAAATGAAAAAAGTTTGAACTGAAAAGTTTTAGACCTCGCAGAATAATACAAGTTTGGTTTAGTTCGTCTCTCCATCTAAGGTCGTTTAAAAGATAAAAAAAAGAATTTATAATGTAAGAATTTAAAACATAATTTTCGAACCCTAAATAATTTCAAACGAAAAAGACGTCAACTATAAAGTTATAGATCTCTTTAAGCTTTTTTTACAATTTTGATATAAAAATTGTCTTCATCCGACTTTTCAAAAAGTTAAAAGTTTTCAGTGTTGCACCTATTTTTAGATTCGGGCCATATTGTCATCCAGTTTTAAAATTTGATTTTTGTAGACTGATGGAGTTTCTAGAGGTGTCTAGAAATCCCAACCACCTCTAGATATCCTTTAGGGTTTCTTCAAGTCCCAGGGGTTTCCAGGGCATGCGTAGGTGCCCAGGAAGTTCTCTACGAAGATTTGTTTTAGGTTCGCCCAACTCTAAACGTAGTTGGGCGGAAGGTGCTCCAACCATGTTCGCGTCGAGTTGGCCAGGAACAGGGGGAGATTGCGGATGACAAAGTCATCACTGACCGCACCGTCGGCCCAGCAGGCGAGCCGGTAATCCTTGAGCTACAGGCCGAGGTTTGTTTCCCCGGAGTATTTTGGGACGTTAGTCGGCGGACGGTATCGGGGCGAGAGTGCTGCATTGAGGATACGCCAACCGAAGCCTAGGGCCCCAGCGGCTCGGGGCTATGACTCTGGTCCTCCTCGCGGTCATATCATCCGCCTCGTTGAGGGTGGTAACCGCGGCTGGCCCCCTTCCCCGCATCGTGGCGGGTACACCGGCGGGTGTCGAGGGTGTCGCGCGCACCACGGTTGCGGCCAAGGCGCTCCTGCACCAGAACCATGATGCGCGGCCTACTGTCGTACGACACTTGGTGGACTGATGCATCCCTATCGGGCCACACGGAGGGTGAGCATTGGCTGGCGTCGAACACCCGTCACTGAGATAGCGAGCTCTCAGCCTACTGCGTAGCCGCACGCTCGAGCAGCGTTCGAACCTCGTAGTGGTCCCATCGATCCTCAAGCGTCGCGGGCTCCGGAAGCCCCTAGAGTAAGGCTGTTGCAGCAACAATGTTCTGGCATGCCTAGATGAAGTGCGGGAGCGCTTGATCATCCTTGACGATCCTTCGGTTCATGTCACGGGCCATTTTGCATTCGCGTCCTCCGTCTCAATGGTGCTCGATCTCACGATCGAGCACCACGCGTTCCTGCTTGAGCTAGAGTCGTGCTTCCTCAAGCTATAGGTGTTGGGCTTTTAGCTGCTCCACTCGTAGGCGAGGTAGGGCTCCTGCATCCCCCTCGACCTCCTCATCAAGGTTGTTGGTCGAGGTAGCCTCCTCCTCGTAGAAGCTCTCGACATGTCCCTCGGGGGTACCTATCATGAAGCATTCATGAGAGGGGTGATGGCTCCCCCTACTAGAGTTAGAGCCAGAGAGCGGCTCTGGCTCTTCTGCGAGGAGGTCATGGAAAGATTCCACGACATGTTCGATCACCCCCATGAACTAGTTGCTCGTGGGGGACGGAACCATGTGTTGCGCCACAAGGTGGCCAACGGTCTCTGCGGCATTGCAGAGACCGAACAGGAACACTGTTAGGGCACTCTGGATGAGATATTCTAGGGTGAGCGGCTCTCCCCCAGTAAGCTGCGTGATGATGTTGGTGAATGAGAAGGTGAGGTGGCGCAAGTTGTCCCTGGACGGTTGGGGTCCTAAGAAGATGCCGAGCTGATGCTCTAATCTTCCATAGTCGAAGTCGAGGAGCTAGTCGCTTCCAGGGGCATGGGCCTCCGATGCGTGCAGTTGCAGGTCCTCAAGCGCCTTGGTGATCATGTCAAGGCTGGTGGAGTGGAAGGGTTGAACGACGACGGGCGCTCGCGCCAGCTCTCCCTCCGCTGTGATGATGAAGTCTAGGTCCTCGAAGCGCATGTGTGTGCCCGGGACCCAGCTGATGCCACGACTAGCCATCCGAGGCCTAGTGTTGATGTCAAAACATGCAAAAGGCTCCTACTTGGCGCGCCAACTGTCAGTGTTTTAAGTAAGCATCGGCCAGTAAATTTGTATATTACGCGTCTAACCTAAATGGTGCGCTAGGAGGCCACAAGGATTATACTCGTTCGGGCCAAATGTCCCTACATCTAGTTTCGAGCTACTCGTGTTACTAGCATTGAGTTTGTAGTAGGGGATTACAAACTGGCAAGAGAAGGAGGTAGCTCCCAAGTCTATGAGGATTGGTTGCTCGGTGCTCGATGTTCGATGCGGTGTGGTGAACCAACGAGTTGATCTCCTTTTAGTGGGACGCCCTGCTTTCCCTTTTATAGGTTAAGGGAAGGCAAGGGTTACCACCTAAGGGAAGAGGAAAAAGGAAAGACAAATAAACCTCCTGGAGGTGCGTCGTTCTCCTCTTCGTGTGGATCCTGTTGACTCTATAGATTGTGGTGGCAGCGATGTTGTACCGGGGTTTTGTTGGCCGCTGCGGCTTACGAGCGGGCGTCGTGTGCCATCCTTGTCTTCCATCCCGTCTAAGCAAAGGAAATGGTCAGAGGGTCCCCTGATAGAAGCAATGCGGGGGGCTAGCGGTATAGTGCCAGTCAACTAATGCTGGTTGACTAACATTGGACGGTGGTCAGGCAAGGAGTTGGCAGCATAGTGCTGGCCTATTGACGCGATTAGCGATGTGAGTTTCCTAGCATGGCCCGATGCGACCGTTAGTCACATCAGAACACGTCCGAGATGTGCTCCTAGGCGTATGCTTCCATGCCATAGTGGTTGAAGTGGTTCGAGCCCTACCCTAGGACCACTGCTTTGGTCCGGTAGCAGATCTAATCCCTAAGGATTGGGCGAGGCAGAAATCTCTCCCTAGGAGCCGGGTGATATAGAATCCAACCCCCAGGGGTCGGATGAGGCGGGGCCCTCCCTGTGGGACCAGATGAGGCGTCTCCCACCCCCTAGGGGTTGGACGATGCGGAAACCTTGTCCTTAGCATTGGACGAGGTGGGGCTCAGCCCCTATGGGTCGAACGAGGCGGAAACCTTTCCCTCGGTGTCAAACAAGGTGTGGCCCGGCCCTTGGGGGTCGGATGAGGCGGAAACTTCAACCTTGGAGTCGGACGAGGCCGTAGTTGCATCTTTAACCATCGAATGAGGTGACATGACGCTCTTTAATCCTTTTGCTCAGATACCCGGGTATAGATATCCGACAGTTGCCCTAAGCCTTTAGAGGAGTGAGACACTCCTGCAAAGGCTTTTTTCATGATTTGTTGCTCCTGTGGCCGTTATGCCATGGAGGCGGGTCGTTTATTGGAACTTTGTCATTTTTCCTTCAGTTTGTTAATCCGCATAGGGTAACCGAGTAGGATTTAGATACCAAGCCTCCGTGTGGGACATTGGCAAAAGTGGACACGGGCGTCCAGCCCCCGGGGAGGACACGTGCCGGTAATTTGTTTTCCACCAGGATCGCGCGAGCGTACCTAGTGGGTGTAGCCCTTGAGCCTTTGGAGGAGTGAGACACTCCTGCAAAGGCTTTTTGTGGTTTGTTTCTTAAGGGCGCATGGGAGTACTATTTGTTATCGTCGTTAGGTGGGATGGCAAGTTGCGTATGACACTCGTCGTTTGTCTACGATCGCGTGTTCGGTCTCCTTGTGATGCTGAGCCCTTGAGCCCCCACGCGTAGCTGGGGCCTAGTCAGGGGGTTGGTTCGTCTTGTGATCATCATCCCTCATGCGTTCATTTGCTAGAACGAAGGGGCTAAGCCGGCTGTGCTTTCCTCACTAGACGGAGCACGATGCTCGGTGAGTTGTTAACGGGCTTGTTCGAGTGGAGCCCCGGCATCCCTTTTGTGGGGGCCCGGTTCGAGGTCAGTTGGTGACTGACTCTAGATTCTTGGTGGCTGGTTCAAATAGTTCCCTAAACCATGGACCTTGCATCATCCAAGACTCGAATCGAGGGTCGGGACGCCCATGGCGCTTCATGCGCTTTGGGTACTGGCTGCTAGCGGGCCTGTCCTTAACCTTCCCTCACTCTAAGGTGCCCTAGAGCGGTCGTGAACCCACTAGTGGGCCAGCCTTTGAACTCCTAGGCATTAACAGTTCATAGGAGCTTTTTCAGCTCCATATCCCTCTTACCTGCGGTGGCCCGTGGCCTTTGAACTTGAACCGTCGCTCGGTGGATCCTTCACGGGGAAGATTGGGATAGGCATGCGCTCGTCTCTTGAGGTGGCAAGGAGACTGATGCTGTGAGAAATAATGAGGGCTCAGGCCCTAAAGGAAATGGATCTAGTAGGGTGTGTGGCATGTTAATTTAGGTGGATGGTTCGCCCCTTGCCTGTTCCACCCTTACCTTATAAATGAAGCGATTTCTTCCCAGCCTCTGTATGCGCAGTCGCATCCTTTGCCCTTCCAATCATTCTGCCTTTCGCTCCTGAGTCCTAGCCTTTATTTCCCTATTTCCACTCCACCACCAGCAAAGTTCTCACTCTCCAGCCTTACGCCATCGTCGTATCTTCTACATTGCCATCCTTGTTCCTCGATGGAGCCATGGCCTCGCTCCGACATTCTCCACGTGCGCATGGAGGGTCTAGTCAAGAAGGGCCTTCTCTGCGCAAGGACCACGGCGAATGAGTGGATCATACCTGGAGGTGAGGATGTGTCATCGCCGCCCGATGGCTATGTCGTCTCCTTCATCCCCTTCCACGAGTGGGGGTTCATGACTCCCCTCACTGATTCCTCCGAGGGCTGCTGCACTACTATGGGCTAGAGCTACAGCATCTAAATCCCAATGGGATTCAGCACATCTCGGCCTTCGTCGCGCTGTGCGAGGGGTATTTGGGATTGGGCCCCACTTTGAGCTATGGAACTACTTCTTCACCATCGAGCTATAGAAGTAGAAGAAGAAGAAGAAGAAGAAGAAGAAGAAGCTAGACATGGCGGTGCCAATAGGGTGTGTGAGCATCTATCTATGGGGCAGCCGGGCGTCGGAGTATATGTCCATCCCCTTACCAAAGTCCAACAAGGGGTGGCACAAGCTCTGGTTCTACCTGAAGAATGATGCCGCCACCCCCCTATCGATCTTCACCGACCGCCTGATCGAGGAGGTGCCGGGGGTGTGGAGATACGGGCCCATCGAGAAGGAGCAGAAGAGGCTCGGTGACCTGCTTAAGGCCTTCGTGACTCTAAAGCGTCGTGGCCTTCGCGGGACCGATGTCATCAGAGCATACCACATCAGGAGGCTAGCGCCGCTGATGGCGCACGCCCTTCCGATGTATAAGATGACGTCAGATTTTGCGCCCGATTTGACGATGATGGTCGCTAGCGAGGCCCTTAGCATTGGCGAAATGGCACAATGCCTCAAGGAGGCGATGGAGTTCCCAACGGATCCATCGGTGGATCTCGCCCTAGTGTACCTAGTCCCGAGGCATCCCACGATGCGGTCGGATGCGGGTTTCATCGAACTAGGAAGCCTTCTTCGAGTTTCTTTTATTGTCCGACCCTCCTCTGCTATCAAATTCTAACCACCGGGATTTGTAGCTTGACCTCACCGCCCATGATTCTAACCCACCAATGCCAGAGGACACGGCGTGGAGGGTGGCAAACCATGCCATGGCTGAGGCGACGAAGGCAAAGATGGATCGGAAGAAGGCAAGAAAGGAGCGATGGAAGCTCCAGCATGGAAGGTGTCGGCAAGGCTCGGAGGAGAGCAACGACAACGAGGAGGAGGAAGAAGCGGAGGAGGACCTCAACATTCCGTGGGGCATGTTGGTGCTCAAGGACAAGTAGGCCGATAGGGGGTAGGTCAACTTGACCCTGATTCCACAACACGCCTCAGCGCGAACCGTGCAGGATGTGCCTCCAAGATCGGTGGGGGAGGACGTGCCCCTAAGGTTGGCGAAGCAAGTCCATCCCGCTCCGACTGACCCCGATGCGCCTCCCAGATCAGTGGGGGAGGAGGTACCCCTAAGGTTGGCAGAGCAAACTCGCCCTGCTTCGACCAACCCTATTGGGGGATCAAAGCAGCCAATCGCCGATGTGGCAGAGTCGGAGTCGAGTGGCCAGCCCCTAAAATGATCTTGGGTAATGGTGTCGAAGTGAGTTAATTACTTCTTCATCCTTTCACTATGTTCTTAGATTTCTTTGTGTGATGTTGGTGCTTTCCATAGGATCGGCCCCCGTAGACCCCTGACATTGGCGTCGCAGAAGATCCTGGTGCATCGGCCAACCCCCTAGGAGCTGACTAGCATGGAGCTGGGGGCACACTGTGATGGCACTGAGGTAGACATGGCATGTCCTGAGGAAGCAAGGGAGGCAGAGGCACCGATTGTGCTAGGGGAGGCGCTCGTGGAATCAGCGCCCACACCGGTCAATGCGCCCGAGGTGGGGCAGACAGAGGGGGCAAGACTGAGGCATCCCCTGTAGAAGCAGCAATGGCTCAGACTTCTGAGCCTGAGCTGCCAGGCTCCTCAGCCATTAGAGGGTCCACTCCTGAGGGAGCATCGGTAACTAAGGTGGTGCTATCAGCCCCTGTTGGGCCGACATCGATGGTTGCCACGGCCAACCCCTCGATTGGGGCTGGGTCCTCCTAGTCCCTTGTCTGGTCGAGTGACGATTCGCTCACATGGGGAGGAGGTCGGCTCCGATGGGCCAGGCGGTTGGACCTGAGCAACTCAGTGTTCACCCTCGATGACCCAGCGAAGGAGAGGGACTAGATGAGTGTGCGCTCAGGACTCGAGTCCGTAGTCTGCTCCCTCACCGATGCGTTGGGGTGTTGAAGGATGACATCACCCTGGCCGGCCAGGTTTGCCATGTCTTCATGTTTTCTAATTTTGAGCCCCATTTATACGATTCTAACCAGATTTTTTTGTAGTACCTTGTGATGCGCAGTCGGGAGAAGTCCCTATTCCTCCATCATGAGATGGAGGTCTAGGGGCTTGCTACCGAAGTGTCGTGCTGTAGGAGGAAGTGGCAAGCCTCTAGACCAAGGAACGGGAAGCCCATCAACACGACGATGAGGCCGAGGACAAGCTCAAGGTTATGGTTGCCAAGGTCGGGGAAGATGCCATGGAGCTCGAACGACTCTGCCCGGCCCTCAACTTTGCTCGACGCGCACTCAAAAGCGAGCGAAAGTTGAAGGTAGAAGCTGAGGGCCTTGCCGCCGCCTTGGCCAGGGATGTTCGCGCGCTCTAGAGGGAGAAGATGGTCCTCGAGGAGCAAGAGATAGGTGAGGCTCTAGTTACCATTTTGGTTGACATTCAAAGTCAATTTTCTAACACTCTTTGGTGTTTGGCTTGGGCAGCCCTTCAGAGGCAACTCTCTGTGGTGCAGTGTCAACTCCAGTCAGAGAGCCATGACCATGAGGCCCTACGCACTGCCATTGGGTTGGTTTTCAACAACCTCGGGTCGCCCTAGCCATGGAGACGAGCTCGCTCGAAGTCTAGGTTACCCAAATCCTAGATCGGGTGCACGCGCTCGCAAGGGAGGCCCTGCACACTAGCGTCCATCGCGCGTTCACCGTCGCCCGCTCCTACTACATCAACATCGACCTACCGATGATCAGTGAGGGGTTCATGCCTGGCTACACTGACGCTGAGCTAGACAAAATTGAGAAGGAAGAGGAGCCCCTAGTGCAGGGCCTAGTGAAGAAGTTTGAAGAGGAGATCCTACCCAAGAATGTTTAATTAGATAGGCGAGTCTAGCGTTGGAAACGTATATATATATATATATATATATATATATATATATATATATATATATATATATATATATATATATATATATATATATATATATATATATATATAGTTTATTGCGATCTGACCCTTGTTTTATGTTAAGGCATTAGAAACTCAGGTTGCGAGCAACTAAGTAATGATCATGTTGGTGAGCAAGCGATGCCATAGCCGTCGGGGTGTAGGCTTTTTGCATTCCGACCAGTTTTACCCATCGTTAGTTTTCGACAACTCTTATTTCTAGGTCTCATCATAAAAAAGAAGGGTCGGATGGGAAAATGTTTCTGAGTATATGTACTCCTATCTGCCCTCGAGTAAAACCCAACCCCAAGTAGCCACCGGGATTGGGTATTACTGAAGTCCAACCAGATCGGAAGCGAACCCAATAGGAGGTATCATTTTTTGGTTTTTGCAGAAACATCACCTAGTTTGATAAGCATATTGAAAGCTTTGGAACTTGGAAGACTAAGGGTAAAAATGACATAGCTATTCGATGTTCCAGGCATTGGCGATGGCTTTGCCATCCTCAATCTTGAGCTTGTAGGTGCCGGGTCGGAGTACTTCTGCGATGATGTACGGTCCTTCCCACGGCGCTGAAAGCTTATGATGATTTTTGTTGCTCTAGATGCGACGAAGGACTAAATCACTTACACCGGAGGCGTGACCCCACACGCGTCGGCTATGGTACCATCGCAGCACCTGCTGGTATTTGGCCGAACGGAGTAGGGTGATGACGCACGCTTCGTCAAGCATGTCCATGGCGTCTTCCAAAGATGCTTCATTTCCCTGCTCGTTGTAGGCCTTGACCCTCAGTGCTCCATAGTCGAGGTCAGTTGGGAGGATGGCTTCAGAGCCATAGACCATGAAAAATGGCGTGTAACCGATTGCCCGGCTGCTGGACGTCCTTAGGCTCTAGAAGATCATGGGAAGCTCGGTGACCCACCGTCCGCCAAACTTGTTCAGACAGTTGAAGATCCTAGGCTAGAGGCCTTGTAGGAACATGCCATTTGCGTGCTCGACCTGCCCATTCATGCAGGGGTGCACCATGGCAGCCCAATCAACGTGGATGTGATGGTCATCGTTGACCCGAAGGAATTTCTTCCCCGTGAACTGTGTGCCATTGTCGGTTATGATGGAGTTTGGGACTCTGAATCGGTGGATGATATCCGTGAAGAACAACATGGCCTGCTCGGATTTGATCACGGTGATCGGCCGAGCCTCTATCAACTTTGTGAACTTGTACACGGTGACAAGTAAGTGCGTGAAGCCCCCGGGCACCCTCTTGAGGGGCCCTACCAGGTCGAGCCCCCAGACCGTGAATGGCCACATGATGGGGATCGTCTGGAGCGCTTGAGTCGGCAAGTGAGTTTGTTGAGCATAGTACTAACATCCTTTGTAGGTGTGTACGACCTCTCGGCGTCGGCCACCGTGGTTGGCCAGTAGAAACCTTGCCAAAATACGTTTTCGACCAAGGTTCTAGGTGTGGCATGATGTTCGCAGACCCCTCCATGAATGTCTTCCAGTAGGGCCTTCCCCTGCTCGGTGGAGATGCAGCGCTATAGGATTTTGGTGAGGTTGCACTTGTAGAGCTCCAATTTGATGACGACGAAGGACTTGGCGTGACGTGCGAGCCATTGAGCCTCTGTCTTGTCGACAGGGAGCACCTCGTGGAGGAGGCAATCGAGATAAGGCATTCTCTAGTTGGTCAGAGGGTCACGCTTCGCCACTAGGTCTTTGATGAGTTCCATGACCTTTGGGTCGGATGGGACTGAGGGTCGGTCAGCCCTCGAGCCCAGAACTAGTGGCTCGTTGCCGGTCTATTCTGGTTCCTCATATCGGACCGAGGGCTTATGCAGGTCGCTAGCGAAGATGTCGGTGGGGATCGGCTCTTGGCTCGATGCCATCTTCGCTAATGTGTTGGCTGCTTCGTTGAGCCACCTAGGGATATGGTTGAGTTTGAGGCCATCAAACTTGTCCTCCAACTACCGAACTTCATGACAATACACAGCCATCTTGGCATTGTAACAGCTTAACTCCTTCATGACCTGGTCGATGACCAATTGCGAGTCACCTCATATGTCAAGCCATCAATTGCACAACTCAATGGTGATGCGCAAGCCATTGATGAGTGCCTCGTACTCAGCCACATTATATGAAACTAGGAAGTGGATGCAAATTGCGTACCTCATGCGCACCCCAAGGGGCAAAACAAAAACTAGCCCGACGCTGACGCCCTTCTTCATTCGTGATCCATTGAAGTACATCGTCCAGTACTCCTGATCGTCAGCCATCGATGGTATCTGGGTCTTGGTCCATTTAGCCACAAAGTCAGCCAGTACCTGAGACTTGATGGCCATTCGTGGGGTGTACATGATGCCCTAATCCATCAGCTTGAGCGCCCATTTTACGATTCTTCCCGTGGCCTCTTGGTTCTGGATAACCTCGTCGAGGGGGAAGGATGACGTGATGGTCACCTGGTGTGAGTTGAAGTAGTGGCACAGCTTCCTCTTGGTGATCAGGATGGCGTAAAGGAGCTTATGGATTTGGGGGTTTCATGTCTTGGAGTCAGATAAGACTTCGCTAATGAAGTACATAGGGCATTGTACCTTGAGGGCGAGTCCCTCTTCTCCCCATTCTACAACCAAGGCGGCACTAACCACCTAAGTTGTAGCTACGACATAGAGTAGGAGCAGCTCTCCCTCAATCGGTGGAACTAGAATTGAGGCCTTCATCAGGAGCACTTTGAGTTTGTCAAGCGCCTCCTAAGCCTCAGGCGTCCACGCGAATCGGTCAGTTTTCTTTAGGAGCTAGTAAAGGGGGAGCCCCCGCTCACCAAGGCATGAAATGAAGCGACTAAGCGCTGCGAGGCACCTGGTAATCTTCTGAACTCCCTTTAAGTTCAAAATTGGGCCCATCTTTGTGATGGCTGAGATTTTTATCGGGTTGGCTTTGATGCCACTCTCAGAGACGATGAATTCGAGCAGCATGCCCCTTGGGACCCCAAAGACGTATTTCTCAGGGTTGAGCTTGATGTCGTTTTGCCAGAGCTTCCTGAAAGTCTGCTCTAGGTCGGCCACGAGCTGGTCGGTATGCTTGGACTTGATTACGATGTCGTCCACGTAAGCCTCAATGGTCCACCTAATGAGGTCTCCAAAGCATCTGGTCATGCATCGCTGGTACATAGCCCTGGCGTTCTTGAGTTCGAACGGCATTGTAACATAGTAGAACAACCCGCATAGGGTGATGAAGGAGGTCATGAGCCGGTCGGACTCTTTCATCGTGATCTAATGATACCCGAAGTACGCATCAAGGAAGCATAGGGTTTCGCACCCTGAGATCGAGTCAACTACCTAATCTATGCATGGCAAAGGAAACAAATACTTTGGGCATGCCTTATTGAGGCTCGTGTAGTCGACTCACATCCTCCATTTCCCACTTTTGTTTTTTACAAGAATGGGATTGGATAACCACTCCGGGTGGTATACTTCCTTGATAAAATCGGCCGCCAAGAGCTTAGTGATTTCTTCGCTGATGAGCCTCTGCTTCTCCTCGTTGAAGCGGCGAAGATATTGTTTGATCGGCTTGAAGCTCGGCCTGATCTTCAAGGCATGCTCGGCGACTTCCCTCAAAAGTTCTAGCATATCCAAGGGTTTCCATGCGAAGATATCTCGATTGGCGTGGAGGAAGTCGATGAGCGCGCCTTCCTACTTGGGGGAGAGGGCGGTGCTGATGTGCACCATCTTGTTAGCAGAGTTGTCGGGGTCGACGAGGACCTCCTTGATGTTCTCCGCAGGCTCAATGGATCTAGCCACCCGCTTCATGTCGGGCGCTCCTTCGGTGATGTCCTTCCCGATGGTTACGAGCTCCTCGGAAGCCAGGGTTGCCGAAGCGAGCTCGCAGCTCTCGACCTCGCACTCATAGGCCTTCTAGAAGGAAGTGTTGATGGTGATGACCCCACATGGGCTCGGCATCTTGAGCTTGGGGTAGGTGTAGTTTGGGATGGCCATGAACTTCGTATAACATAGTCACCCTAGAATGGCATGGTGGACTAGGGGGAACCCGACTACCTCGAAGGTGAGGGTCTCTATCCTATAGTTGGATAGATTCCCAAAGGTGATGGGTAGGTTGATCTACCCAATTGGTATGGCCTGCTTTCCTGGCACGATGCCGTGGAAAGGCGCCCTGGTCGGCCGAATGCGCGATCGATCGACGCCCATGGCATCAAGAGTCTCAGCGTACATGATGTTGAGGCCATGGCCCCCGTCCATTAGTACCTTGATGAGCCTCTTCATGCCGACGATTAGGTCGACTATGAGTGGGTACCTGCCTAGGTGTGTGACGCTATCTAGGTAGTTAGATCGGTCGAAGGTTACGGGTGAGCCTGACCATTTGAGAAAAATGGGCATGGCGGGATCGGCTTTGTAGACCTCTCGGCACGCGAGCTTCTATTAGGGCTTGGAGCCGTATGCCTCCGGCCCACCGAAGATCATGAGGCAACCATCCAATGACGAAAAGTCATCGTCCTTCCCTCTGGTGTCGTCGGCTTCCGCCTTAGGCTTCTTCTTCTGTTCCCACTTCTTGGAGCTATCGGTGAAGAAGCACTTCAAGAGGGAGTAGTCCTTGTACATGTGCTTGACGAGAAGGCGTGGTTCAGGCATGGCCCCTCGAGCAGCTTGTCAAAGTGATCGAGGTGCCCTCGGCCATCGCTCGACCGGCTTTTTGCTCGGTGGCGGCCACAAGCAAGCCTCTGCGCCCTTTCTGGCTCTTCTTCTTATTGGAGCGGTCGAAGGGGCCTTCGTCGGTGTCCTCGTCCCGCTTCACCTTGTCTCTAGACCGATAAAAAATTGCTCCAACCGCCTCCTCACCGGAAGCGTGGTTGGTCGCGATGTCGAGGAGTTCCTTGGTAGTCCATGGACCCTTATGTCCCAACTTGTGGACCAGGGACTCGTAGGTTGTCCCTGATAGGAAGGCTCCAAAGACGTCAGCATCGGCGACATTGGGAAGCTCATTGCACTACCCGGAGAAGCGTTGGATGTGCTCGCAGAGAGTCTCACCTGATTTATGTTGGCAGTTCTTCAAGTCCTAGGGGTTTCCAGGGCACGCGTAGGTGCCCTAGAAGTTCCCTACGAAGATTTGTTTTAGGTCCACCCAACTCTGAATGCAGTTGGGCGGAAGGTGCTCCAGCCATGTTCGCGTTGAGTCAGCTAGGAACAGGGGGAGATTATGGATGACGAAGTCATCACCGACCACACCGCCGGCTCGGCAGGCGAGCCAATAATCCTCGAGCTATAGGCCGGGGTTTGTTTCCCCAGAGTATTTCAGGACGTTAGTCGGCGGACGGAATCGGGGAGGGAGTGCCGCCTTGAGGATATGCCAACCGAAAGCCTAGGTTCCCGTCGGCTTAGGGCTATGACTCCGGTCCTCCTCACGGTCATGTCGTCTGCCCCATCGAGGGTGGTAACCATGGCTGGCCCCCTCCCCCGCATCGTTGTGGGTATGCCAGCGAGCATCGAGGGTGTCACGCACGTCATGGTTGTGGCCGAGGCGCTCCTGCACCAGAACCATGATGCGTGGCCTACCGCCGTGCAGCGCTTGGTGGACTGATGCATCCCTATCGGGCTGCACGAAGGGCGAGTGTTGGCCGGTGTTGAACTCCCATCGCTGAGATAGCGAGCTCTCAGCCTACTACGCAGCCACACGCTTGAGTAGCATTTGAACCTTGTGGTGGGCCTGTCGATCCTCGGGCGTCGTGGGCTTTGAAAGCCCCCTAAGTAAGGCTACTACAGCAGCGATGTTTTGGCTTGCCCAGGCGAAGTGCAGGAGCACTTGATCGTCCTCAATGATCCTTCGGTTCACGTCATTAGCCATTTCACGTGCACGTCCTTCGTCTCTGTGGCGCTCGATCTCACGATCGAGCTCCGCACATTCCTACTCGAGCTGGAGTCGTGCTTCCTCAAGCTCTAGGTGTCGGTCTTTTAGCTGCTCCACCCAAAAGCGAGGTAGGGCTCCTGCAACCCCCTCGACCTTGTCATCGAGGTTGTTGGTCGGGGGTAGCCTCCTCCTCGTGGGTAGCCTCCTCCTCGTGGATGCTCTCGACATGTCCCTCGAGGGTACCTGTCATGAAGCATTCACGAGAGGGGTGATGGTTCCCCCTTCTAGAGTCAGCCAGAGAGCGGCTCTGGCTCTACTGTGAGGAGGTCATGGAAAGATTCTATGACGTGTTTGATCACCCCCACGAACTCATTGCTCGTGGGAGACAGAACCATGTGTTGCACCATAAGGTGGCCAATGGTCTCTGCGGTGTTACGGAGATCGAACGAGAGCACTGTCTGGGTGCTCTGGATGAGATATTCTAGGGAGAGCGGCTCTCCCCCGGTAAGATGCATGATGACGTTGGTGAATGAGAAGGTGAGGTGGCGCAAGTCGTCCTAGGACGGTTGGGGTCCTAGGAAGACGCCGAGCTGACGCTCCAACCTTCTGTAGTCAAAGTCAAGGAGTTGGTCGCTTCTGGGGGTGCGGGCCTCTGGTGCGTGTAGCTGTAGCTCCTCAAGCGCCTCGGCGATCGCATCGAGGTTGGTGGAGTGGAAGGGTTGAACGACGACGGGCGCCCGCGCCAGCTCTCCCTTCGCCGTGATGATGAAGTCCAGGTTCCCAAAGCGCACGTGTGCGCCCGAGACCCAGCTGATGCCATGACTAGCCCTCCGAGGCCTAGTGTTGATGTCGAAACATGTAAAAGGCCCCTACCTGGCACGGTAACTGTCGGTGTTTTGAGTAAGCACCGGCTAGTAAATTTGTATATTCCACGTATGACGCGGATGGTGTGCTAGGAGGACACAAGGATTATACTGGTTCGGGCCGAATGTCCCAACGTCTAGTTTCGAGCTGCTTGTGTTACTAGCACTGAGTTGGTAGTAGGGGATTACAAACTGGCGAGAGAGGGAGGTAGCTCCCAAGTCTCTGAGGTTCGGTTGCTCGATGTCCGATGTGGTGTGGTGAACCGATGAGTCGATCTCCCTTTAGTGGGACGCCCTGCTTTCTCTTTTATAGGTCAAGGGAAAGCAAGGGTTACCACCCAAGGGAAGAGGAAAAAGGAAAGAGAAATAAAGCTCCCGGAGGTGCGCCGTTCTCCTCTTCGTGTGGATCCCGCTGACTCTGTAGATCGTGGTGGCAGCGACGTCGTACCAGGGTCCTATTGGCCACTGCAACTTATGAGCGGGCGTCACATGCCATCCTTGTCTTTCGTCCCGTCCGAGCCGACAGAATGGTCAGAGGGTCCCCTGATAGAAGCAATGCGAGGGGTTAGCGGTATAGTGCCAGTCAACTGACGCCGGTTGACTGATGTTGGACGGTGGTCAGACAGAGAGTTGGCAGCACAGTGTTGGCCTGTTGACGCGATGGGCGATGTGAGTTTCCCAGCATGGCCCGATACGACCGCCAGTCGCATCAGGACACGTCCGAGACGTGCTCCCGGGCGTATGCTTCCATGCCGTAGTGGTTGAAGCGGTTCGAGCCCAACTCGGGGACCACTGTTTTGGTCCGGTAGTAGATCCGATCCCCAAGGATCGGGCGAGGTGGAAATCTCTCCCTGGAAGGCGGGCGAGACAGAATCCGACCCCCGGGGGTCGGACGAGGTGGGGCCCTCCCCGTGGGACCGGACGAGGCATGTCCCGGCCCCTAGGGGTCGAACGATGCGGGTCGAATGAGGCGGAAACTTCGCCCTCGGAGTCGGACGAGGTCTTAGTTGTGTCTTTAACCATCAGATGAGGCGACGTGGCGCTCTTTAATCCTTTGGCTCGGATACCCGGGTATAGATATCTGACAATCTTCTTCCTAAGCCAGAATACCCGGGCTGTCTAGCCACCGCGGATCGAGTTCTTGAAAGAAGACTAGCTAGCGGCAGCATAGGTCCCCCCACCCACAAATATATTGAGGGTGTTTGTTTGAGCTGTAACTTTTGAGTCCTTGGTTTAAAAGCAGGCTTTCTGACTTTTAACTTTTTGCTATTGATTTTTGCAATAAACTTTTGGGAGAATTCCTTGTATGCCATTAAAAAAGATCGCAATGCCCTGTGTGACCCTAGAAAATTTCAACGATCTTCAGCATCACTGCTCCAACTTTTTTGTGCCCTCCATGCCACTGCTGTCAGTTTGGGCTCTAACGCCGTCTAACTGCAGGTGTAAAAAGTCAAAAATACCCTTAAGTCTAAATTTGTCATTAATTTTTTTTAGCATCTTAACGACTTCGAATGAAAAAAATCAAAACTAGAAAGTTGTAGATCTCGTCGAGATCTATAATTTTCATAAAAAATTATATTCATTTAATTCCACAAAAAATATGATTTGATATGATTAATATATCTTAGAAAAATTATACCTTTTTTTGGAATTAAATAAAGATAATTTTTATATAAAAATTATAGATCTCAACGAGATCTACAACTTTCTAGTTTTGAGTTTTTTCATTTGAAGTCGTTAAGATGCTCAAAAAAAATTAATGACATATTTAGACTTAAGGGTATTTTTGACCTTTCACACCTGCAGTTTGACGGCGTTAGAGCCCAAACTGACGGCAGTGGTATGGAGGACACAAAAAAAATAAAGCAGTGGCGCTGAAGACCTCTAAATTTTTCTAAAGACATACAGGACGTTACGATATTTTTTAATAGCACACCAGAAATTTCCCCTAAACTTTTAGCTTCTCGCATACCAAAAGCCAAAAAAAATCCTCAATAAGTACATGTTTTCAGCTTTTAGTTAATTTCTTCAGCAGCTAGTTTACTAGCTTAGCTTCTAGCGGGCAAAAGTCAGTAAAAAGGTGAAACAATGGTGCCCTCATCAGCGACTCTGTAATGCAAGACCGGCACAGTGACGCTGCCGGTTCAACTGTTTCATCACCCGTCACGGTGCTCGATCGCAGATGCAGCAGCGACGTAACGCGGCGGCCCCTCGTCCTCGTGCGGCCGATGGTGGCCTCCCATCTCGCCAAATATTCTCTAATAATGTGCATGCAAGGCTATCGATCAACAGTTTCCATGTCATGAGATGCTGCTCGATCTGCTCTCCTGGAAACGGTCTGCTACAGCCCACGAGCCACGGTTTGCGCATCAGAGTGCCGTCGGCCTGGTCCTGACTCCTGAGTGCCCGTGGCTTGCGCCCTCTTTGTTTGGCTCCGCCTCCGCTCCTCGGCGCTGTTTCTGGATCTGGATACTGTATGGATTTTTTTTCGTTGAAAGTTCAACACGACGGCCTGATGAATTAATTAGCAGCACCGGTAGGCAGTGACGTCGCTTCACTACTGGATTCAGGTTCAAAGGCCAAATTGCATTCGGCAAAACCGTTGACGAGTGCGGTATTCGGCAAAGAACACACGATAAAAAATTGATCAGCAAAGTCTTCTTTGTCGAGTGTCTTTTATTAAGCACTCGGCAAAGAAAAGCGACCGCCACGGCGCCGGCCCCGTTGACGGGCGCTTTGCTGAGTGCCAACCCTACATGCACTCGGTAAAGATTTTTTATTTTTTTTAAAAAAAAATCTTTGCCGAGAGCCCTCCATCCCGCCCTTAGCAAAGATGTTTTATTTTTTTTCTAAAAATTCTTTGCCGAGGGCCCCCTGGCCGGCGCTCGGCAAAGTTTGAATTTTTTTTTAAAAAAAAAATTCTTTGCCGAGTGCCCTCTGGCCGACACTCGACAAAGTTTGAATTTTTTTTAAAAAAATTCTTTGTCGAGTAGCATGGTCATGGCACTCGGCAAAGCTGGAAAAATGGTTTTCTGAGCGCCCATTTTTTCAGCTTTGCCAAGTGCTATGACCATGGCACTCGGCAACGGGGTCCTTTGCCGTGACCAAAAACGGCAATTTTTATTTTTTTACGTTCCATCATGACAAATAAATTCATACAAACATATATCACATATATATCTCATTCATCACATATATATCTCATCCATCACATATATATCTCATCCATCCACACATCCATCCGCACATATCACATTCATCACAATATATATCATATATATAATAATAAGTGCTCAAGTCCATCCAAATAAATCCACAAGTGCATCACAAGTATATCATAAGTCCATCACCAAGTGAACAACAAATAAAAAAATACAACGTGCACTCATCTCGGCCACTGCGACTGTGAAGGCCCAGCTCCATTATTCGGAGGTGCATGAGGTGGATTATTCGAACCACCGTCAGATGGAGACTACACAAAGAAGAAAAGATTGCATGTGAGACAAGATTATTTGGATAGCTAATCTAGGAAGGTAGAGGCCATACAAGCAAAGCACAAACGAAAGTAAAAAACTTTCATACTCGCAGGAGTACCTGCAGCTGCAGGACGTGGAGGCGGAGGTGGAACCAACAGCCCAGCTGGCAGAGAGAAGCCCACACGTTGCCCAAGCCCTTATAGGAACTCCATAATGTCCGTCAGCCTCTGCGCCTGGGCCTGCCGCTCGGCCCGCTCGGCCTCCAGCTGGGCCATCATCCTCTGCTGCCCGGCCTCCAGCTCCTGACGTTGCCTCATTTCTTGTTCCAGCCGGGTCTACAATATTTCACTCCAATGTTTCAGTAATGCAAAGCTAATTAAGGTGTGTAAAGATCAATGTATGATGAGTAAAACAGGAATAACCTCGAGTGCGTCGACCCGGTGCTGTGCAGCGGTCGGCTGTGTGCGAATGGCCGGGCTCTCGCTCGTGCTCCGTGCTCGGATCTGGGAGAGAGAGAGAGAGAGTAGAGGCCGTGTCGATGACACCGTCGCCAAGCCAGAACCGTCCATGCTTCTTGCCTTGCCCCGTCCTCATGACGGCCTCTCCATCGAAGTCCTGGGTGCTCGGATCGTGGTCTAGCCCATGGAGCGACCTCGCCACCTCAATGTACTCACTGATACGGGAGTGGATGCTCGGGTTCGTGTATGCCTCGGGTAGGTCCTCCAGGTTGAAGGAGATGCCGGACGTCGCCTTGCCCTTATGGGCCATACACCATGCCTAGAAGTCCGAGCAAGCCTAGCCACTATGTGACGTTGACTGCGAGAAAGACAGCACGATGATTAGAAATCAGGCAGAACTGAGCGTCACAATAGATAAATGAATTCGCGTACCCATGCTTGTTTGTATCCGGTGGGGCTGCGGCTGCCTTGATGGTGTGCTAGACCTTGCATCTACAAACGACGGTCCCGGGCATCCCTGTGCATCTTGAGGTACTCCTCTGTGAACCACCTCTCCACCATCATCGCCCAGCACTCGGGATACGCTTGGCACCACCAGAGAATTATCTACACGTCATCAAGTATTGGACATATAAGAAGATCAAATTAAACAAACTTAATCTCAAAATAAATCAATATTGATGTTCTTTATTTACCTAAAGGTACTACTCCTAGGTCAGCTGCATCTCTCTTGCGTCTTTCTTGGTTTTTCTCTCTCCAAGCTTCAACCCATAGTAGGTTACGTTGGCCTGGATGCGCATCTCATGATGCATGTCGGTGATACAAACGCGATGGCTTTGGTAGTCACCTGCTCCGCCCTGGCCTCAAATCCCTCCTCGCATCTGTAATAAGTCTGCATACAAACGCGATGTATCCATTCATTATTTCAAGAAAAGTCCAATGAATATGACATATTGAGCAATGTTGTGCGAGGGAGACTTACCCAAAACTCTGCCTTCACCCGCGCTGCCTTGTTGGGGTACTCCGCATCGAGGGCGACGGCGTAGTGGTCAAACGAGTAGGCTGGCTCCGTCTTTGATGCGTACGTGACAATGCCGGGAAGTGTTGCCTGCATAGAAGACCCATGATGCAGTTGACTAGCCGTGCGCTACCACCTGACACAACCACCTAGTTCCTGCATAAGTGATTAAGAAAAATTGTTAGTTTTTTTCATCATATCATATGAAGTAGTGGTGATAACATATAAAGTTACTTACTTTTGCACTTCGGGGCGAATCACTGGGCGTTGGTGAGGAAGCAGAACCTGTGGGAGGCTCACGGGACCTCGCAAGTAGACACTCGAAGAGGATTCGGAGGAAGCGGAACCTGTGCCTACCGCCTTCCACTCGTCGTCCTCGTGCGGCCCCTCCTCCTTGTCCATCTGCCGAACCAGCTCCTCGTCCGACTCGTCCATGGGCGCCACCTCCTCCTCCAGCTCCTCCTCACGTGGCATGGGAGAAGACGGCCCCCTCCTATGGCTAGCGGTCCTCCTCCTCCTGTCCGATCCCTCAACCGCCCCCTCCGCCTCCTCCTGCAGCTGGCGTGGTCTTTGGTAAATTGAGTTCATGGACCTATGATGGTCGCCCGCCATCTTTGTTCAATCACCTGCAATAAAAAAGAAAAACAAGACGTAATTAGAAATAGGTGCAAAAATGAACAAAACATAATTACAAAAAACATAGTAATACATGTATTCAAAATATATGCAAAAATGAACAAAACATAGTTACAAAAAACATAGTATTACATGTAACACCTCTGGTGTTACGAGCTTACTTAGCACAGCGATCTAGGCTTAAGAGAAATTATCAACACGAGTTCCACGGATTTTAAATTTTAAACTCACATGCAATGATAAAACAAACCTTACATGAGTCGCTTTTGCGGTTAAGAAAAACTAAACGAACATTGTAGGTGAGTTTATGTTATGTGAAAACATGCTAATGAGATCCTAATAGGAAACATATAATAAGTTGTCTTACTTGTTTGGCATGAAAAACAATTTTTATAAACAGAAAAGAAATGCAACTTTTGTCGCGGTAGATAAATATTGTTCAATAGTATTTTTGATAGCCCAAGAATTGAATTTGGAATTTGAATCCAGTTTCTAGATGACCAAGTTCGAAAAACCTAATGACAATGCGGCATTTAAATTTTGAATAAATTTCTTAAACGCTAGATCATGGGCTAAATTGAATTTGGGTTGGTCTCAACCAAGCTTGTTTGGCTTTGGTCGACGTTTTAAAAATCGTGTTGGTCACTGTTCCGGCCGCTTGGCCCCTGGGGCCCGGTCACCACGCGTGGGCACCACTGTCGCCAGCACAGGCCATGGTAGGCCGGTTGCCGCTGGCCGGCTCGAGCGTCCGGGAGGGTGCCGCGCTGCACCCTGGCCTGGCGTTGGCCGGTCCCAGCTGGCTGCGGCCAGGCTCCCGCCGTAGTGTGCACGTCACGCGCATGGGGCTGGCCGTGGCACTGCGCGCAGGTCCAAACCGAGGCCGTGGCTACCGTGGTGTGGTCGGCAAGGTGTTTCATCACCTCTTGTCTTAGCAACCACGTTAAGCCCTTTAGCATGTGCTGCAGCAGCACGGCTGGTCGAGGGCCCGGTATCAATGGCGATGGGATGCCCCTGCCTCGCTTGTCCCTGCTAGCCAACGTCGGAGGGACTGCTCGGGGTTAACCGCTCCAATCTAGCATGTCACTCCAGGTCCCCCGGTCTCATCGTCTGTACTCAGGTGCTCGTGCTGCTGCTATCGGTCGGTCCTCGCCTCGTCTTAACCACGGCTCGTCGGGTGCCGCTCCGCGACATGACCACAACTGGGGCACCGCGCTCCCTGCCAGTCCAATTCACTTGGCTCGAGGCCTCACCGTCCGATTCCTCACTTAAGTAGCTTAGGTGGTTATCCAGCAGCCCAACCCGCACCAAGCCTCAGGCGAGCTATGAGGTCGGCCAATTTGGTGTTGGGCTCGCCGCCGGTCACGTGTGCCGCCAAGTTGGTATGTTGGGAGGTATGGCTCGTGTGATCGATAGCAATTCGATTGCTTGTGTCCTTGATCTCACCGCGACCCCCTCTTTCTGATGCTCGCATCATTTTGGTCAGGGACATCATCGGTGATGCGGTGGCACACCGATGCCGCGCTCGGAACACCGCCGTATCGCGCGGGCGCATGTGGCTAGGATCCTCCGAACCCTCCCCATCTCAACCGGCTATGCGGCTTGTTTCGGGGTAAGCTCTTGTTGCTCCCTCACCTCCCCGTTGCTCTCGTAACCATGCTAGCTCGTCAGAACAGCCGCGCCATCACCGCAAACCATCGCCTACTGCTGTAGAGGACCCTAGGGTGCCTCCCCATGCTCCACCGCTTCCTATCGTCATCGGCTGGGTCATAGACGGTGATCGACCCCGTAGTTGGGCCAGCGCGGGTCCCTGGTGTCTGGCGCAGCAGCCGTGTGCTGGCCGGAGCCACGCCGGCATGCGCAGGGCTGGCGTGGACCGCCCCTTTGTGAAGACGGTAAAGTACGAGGTCTATAGTGCAAAGTTCATCTCTTGCGTAATAGTAGCTCCTAGTGTCGCTCGATTACTCAGTAGTGCGGGGTCTCTTTTGCAAAACAAAAAAAACTACGCAGCGGTAGCGAAGCGGGCCTGCTGGCGCGCGGCCGCGCTTCTCGTGGCCGTTTCGGCTGCTGGGCCACTTGGGTCGCCGCCGGCCCTCTTTGGTTTAAAAAGCATTTCCTGATTTAGTTTTCGTAATAAAATTTTAAATTTGATATAAAATTGTGTAGATGTCCAAATAGCGAAACCAGTTTTGTTAGTCCCCTAAAATCACGCTCTACATGTTAGTATATTTTGTTCACGTAGTGGGTAATATTTTTGGGAGCTATATGATTAATCTAAGATACTTAATATTGTAAAATATAAACGTGTAGGAAATTTCCGTGGTAAAATGGTAATATTGTTGGGTCTGAAATTTCTACAGTAGGCTCCTAGTAATATTAGGTACTCACTATAATTTTTGTAGCTCTGGAATAATTAATTTGCTAAATAGATAAAGATGTCCTATTCAAATAAAGATTACACTGATAGAACGGAATAAAGAAATAACTTGGATTTATATAACTAGAATAATTATTGGGAAATAACGTCTTATCCGACAACGTGTATATGTAGCCTAAGTATGGTCGTCGTAGAACTAGCCCGTTACTCGAGAGGCGTACGTCGTATTTTACGAGTCACGATTGCAGTTGATTAATTACATCTTTGCATTTCATCGCATGCATATCATATAGGTACGATGATGGATCAACGGATCGATTGAAGGATGATTAGGAATCCGAAGATGGTGTAATGATATTCTCTCCAGGAGGTGATGCAATGGGCTTTCTATCTAGATGATCTGAAGATGCAGATACTAACTTTTAATATATCTTACCCAGGCAAGCCCCGGTGCATAACCCCTACCTTTCTGCAGTTTAAATTATATTTGTGCATTAAGTTTCAAGGAGTTGAATGAAACCCACTCGCATATATATCTTTATCCTATGAGTCTTACTAGTATGATAGGATCGTGTAGATTGCTATGCTACAGGACTCCGGTAGAAGTCGAGTGATTGCCTATCACTCGCGAGATATAGGAAATATGTTACTATATGATTATCACTTGGAATATATAAAATAGTGGAAAGGAAAATGGTGACCGGGCAGGGATGTGGTTTAGGTATTGGTGGGTGTAAGAAGTTGTGTCGCCGCGGAGGCGGGTCATAGCTTGGTTACACCGTTTTTCCCTGTCTGGTCGGTTAAGGACCGATCACTGCATATGACTCTGAGCAGGTCACAGACTTATTATCCCGAGCACATACTTGTGTATGGGCGCTTGAAAGACTTGTTGCTCTCTTGTCACGGATCCGGCTCTTTTCGGACCGACTGTCAGGGTTTCTTTTTGGTGGAGGAGGTCCTTGCACCGCACTGAGTCCAGGACTCAGGGGCGGGGGCTTGGAGTCCCAGTTTGGACGGGGACCTGGACACCCGGGACAGGAGAGTGATGGGTTGGTCCTGCTTATGCCCGGGGTACAAGCGGGGCGTGTGTTTTCGGGGTACCCAGCTGGGGGCATTGATTCACGAATCGCCGGGCGATCCGGTATGGCTTGTTTACGGTTTAGCATCGTAGTAAGAACTAAAGATGAAAGATGGAAGATGGAAAAGGAAATCTGATTGCTTACCACCTGCTTGAAAGTAGCACAGGTGCTTACATAGAATGGTTAGTTAATGAACCAATGCGGCTTTTAATAAAAATCGAATATAAGGACGCACGCTTAGTAATGCTTCCTGCAAATGCAATGAACCCACAAGCCAGATAGCCTTGCATATCCTTGGAGTCTTTTCTTTTCTCCTATCGGGTAAGTCTTGCTGAGTACAATTGAGTACTCAGGGTTTTATTCCCCCTGTTGCAGGTAACAGGTGGAGGCTTGAGCTAACCTTCGTGTGTGGATTCCTCCTGGTGGGCACAGATAGGATTTCCTTTACGCTGCGATCGTAGTTGTTATTTATAACTCTCACCAAATGCTTTTATAAATGGAAGTTTAATAACCTGTTGTCGTAGTTTATATATCAATACTTCATCATGTCATTAATAGAGGTTTATTTCCACTATAACTCTGATCACATGTTTATATTCCGCTGTTCAATTAAATTGTTTACCACTCTGATAATATGACTTTATTCCGCTGTTATGTTAATAATTATTATACCCTGATGTTGTATTAAAAGTGATGTAAGAAATGGTTACAAATGATGTAAGCTTTATTCTCTCATTTGTGATCCTGATGGCAAAAATGTGGATTTTTGGGTTCTCCGCTGGGGTGTGCCCGACGGAACCAAGTAATTTAGTGTTCTCCCTCGAGTGCTTAGTGTCTAATGGAAGACAAGCACTCCTGTGAGGCATTAAATTAGGTGGTTCTTCCACATTACATGTATTAGAAATAATCTTCATGATTGAGATTAGTTGGATCATAGGTCTTGTCATCACTATCAACATTGTCCAACTCATCAACACTATCCGAAGGAGGAATGTTGTGTTCATTGTTATTGCCTAAACGTAATCGCTCAAGCATTTGTATGTCCTTCAGATTTCGCACCTTGTCTCCAGCGTCCTCGTCATCATCCCTTTCATTGTCTACTTCCATTCCTATTTTTTCGGTTAAGTCTATGTCAAACCTCCCTTGTAGCCCCTCTTCTTGATAGAACTCTCCATCATATGTGTTTGGGTTGAAGTTGTAATCTTCATCGTTTGGGATAGGTAGTTTACCGTGTGGTGATACCTTATGCACAATACACCAACCCTTAAGATGCTCAGCATCTTTGCACGCGTATGACGTATAATAAACCTGGACGGCCTATTGAGCCACAATGTAGACATCTTTTCCTAGATAGACGGAATCCTATCGAATCTCGACTAGCCCAAGCTTAGGGGTCCATCTCGTTACTCCAGGATGAAACTAGTGGCATTTGAATATGACAGGAGTAAGAGGTTTGGAACCATAGAATGATAGTTCATAGATTTCTTCAATTCTTCCATAATAGTTGAGTCCATCAGTGTCGGGCGTAACAACTCTGTTGTTTGTGGTTTTTCGATTGGGCCGACTCTGCTCGTAGCTTGCTGTGTGAAAACGATATCCATTCACATCATAACCGGTAAATGACTTGACCCTAACGGCACAGCCATTTGCAACTTGTCTTAGCTCATCACTTATAGGCGCATCAGTTTGGGCTTTCTATTTGAACCAACAAATGAAATCGGGGCTCTCTGGTCCCATACCCTATGAAAGAAGGGTATCATTTTCTTGCGGGGTAGGTTGCCTTGATCCATGCCAGGATTGATGAAGAAATTCTCTATACCAATGAGAAACAAGGGGGTTGGACAAAGAAACAAGGACATACGGCGAAATGAAACAAGTTCGTTCAGAACTTACCCAATGAACGGCTACACCTCAACAAGGTTGGTCAACCCATATAGCATGATACTGCGCCACTCTTCATTTTTCAATTGCTTAGTGGTCGATGCACTTGCGCTTCTGAGTTGCCCTTAGAAAAGGCTGAGGTTCAATTCATTTTTGTCAGCATTATAACGAGGGGGTGGATTATAAACGCTAGGAAGGTTCTCAGTGTAGTATTTCTCTGTGAAGTTCGACACCTCCTCTAGAATGTATGCCTCTGCAATGGAAGCCTCAATTTTGGCTTTATTTCTACATTTTTTGCGAAGAGTCTTCAGACATCTCTCGATTGGATAGCACCAACGGTCCTGCATGGGCCCCCCATCCGTGCCTCATATGGGAGGTGCACAATCAAATGCTGCATCGGCAAGAAGCAGCCGGGTGGAAAGATCTTCTCCAACTTACAGAGCAACATGGGTGCCGCTTTTTCCAAGTCATCAATGACGATCCAAGAGAGCTCCTTGGCACAAAGCTGGCAGAATAAGTAGCTCAACTCTGCCAGCACTTGCCAGACATGCTTCGAGACATAGCCTTGAACCATCACCGAAAGAAGCCGCTCAATCCATATGTGGTAGTCATGACTCTTCATCCTGTTGACTCGCAGAGTGCCTAAGTTCACTCCCCTCTTTAGATTCGCTGCATACCCATCAGGGAACATTAGCGTCTGGATCCATTCAAGTACTTCCCTCCTTTGGTTCTTTTTCAAGACGAAATTGGCCTTAGGCATTCTCCAGGTCTTGCCACGACTAGGAGGCTACATCTCTTGATTTGGTCTATCGCACAACATTGCTAGGTCCACTCTAGCCTTAGGGTTGTCCTTAGACTTTTCAGTGTCCATGAGTGTTGCCCAAAGTGCCTCGGCAACATTCTTTTTAGTGTGCATTACATCAATGTTATGTGGTAGAAGAACGTCATCGAAATAGGGGAGCCTCGTCATGCCCGAGATATGAGTCCACATATGTTGCTCACCATATCCCACAAAACCACATTCTTCATTGGGCATAAGAGCATCTATCTAAGCATGAACCTCGGCACCAGTCATCATCCATGGTGCAGGGTTTGTCACTTTGACACCTTTCATAAAGTTCTTGATGTCTTGTCTGAAAGGATGGTCAAGAGGTAGGAATTGACGATGTCTGTCGAACGACGAATACTTGCCACCCTTCTGCAACCAAATGAACCTCACACCTTCCTTGCATATTGGGCATGGGAACTTTTCGTGAACACACCAGGCACAGAATATCCCATACACCAAGAAGTCATGCAGGGAGTAGTGGTACCAAACGTGCATTTTGAAGGTTGTCTTTGTAGCTCGATCGTATGTCCATACCCCTTCGTCCCAAGCACGGACCAATTCATCAAACACGGGCTCCATGAACACACCCATATTACTCCCTGGGTGTCCAGGAATTATCAACGATAAGAATACATAATGTCATTGAAAGGAGACACCGGAGGGGAGATTAAGGGGGATAACAATGATGGGCCAACATGTGTATGGGCAGCTATCATTCCATAAGGATTGAACCCATCTATTGCCAGCGCGACACGTACATTACGAGCCTCATCTGCTTTTTCACGATGTTTGTCATTAAAGCGGATCCAAGCTTCACCATCGGATGGATGTACCATCTTGTCAGGATTGTACGGTTTGCCATTTTTGTGCCATGTCATCTGTTTTGCGGATTCCTCGATCATGTATAGCCGTTGGATCCTTGGTAGGAACGGAAGGTACCGTAGGATTTTCATGGGGATCGTAAGTTGCCTCTTCTGGCCATCATCAGAGTCTACCTCCAGGTACCTAGAGGATTTACACTTTGGATAGAACTTTGCATGCTCATGTTCTTTCCTAAATAGGATGCACCCCTTCGAATAAGCATGTATCTACTCATACGTCATCTTAAGTGCAAGAAGGAGTTTCTGTGACTCATACATGCTCTTTGGTAGAATGTGGCCCTTCGGAAGCAGGGTGCCAATCATGGCCAACATCTTATCGAAGCCTTCTTGACTCAAGTTTAACTTGGACTTCAACCCCATTAAGCGTCCAATGGCAACCAGTTGAGACACCATTGACCGATCGTGAAGGGGTTTCTATGCCGAATCCATCATGTCGTAGAACACCTGTGCGGCTGCCTCCATCTCCTCCTTCTCACGTCCCTCATCGAACTATCCTTGGTGAAAGTCATCTAATATGTCTGCTACCCTGGCATCAGCATCAAAAGCCTCCACCTGTGGTCTCACCACCTCCTCTCTCATATGATGGGCTTCACCATGGTGGACCCACCGGGTGTAGTCCGGCGTAAATCCATTCTTCACAAGAAGTTTACCCATTTTCACCATGTTTACCCTTCTCCTGTTTCCACATTTGCTGCAGAGACACAAAACTAGGCAATGTCCTTTAGCAGCCTTGCCAAATGCACTGTTCAAGAAAGCATCGATCTTGTTCATCCATTCCGTGGTGTAATCACTCTGACTTCTCCAGCCCGTGTAAATCCACTAACGGTCATCCATCCTCTAACATATGTATTAGCGAGTAATGTAACCATCAATTGCATCTACATGGTGTTCCTACTATCTAATAGGTGAGGATAGGTCCTAATCCCACCCGCGGATGCGTAGATGAGGTTAGTTTCCATGCTCTACTCCTATCCGAGACAGAATTTCGGTAGCACCTCCCCGCTGTTCTCCAGATACACGTCCTGCCAAAGAAGAGTGCGTATCCAAAGAACAACAGGGAGGTGATGCTGAAACTCTGTCTCGAACTAGAGCAGACCATGGAAACTAACACATCTACGCATCTGTGGGCTGTCCAAAAAACGTGGACAATCCGAAACAAATACGGTCATAGATATGCAAAGATCTGCATACCTCCAATCGTATCTCTTTCGAACAGGAGACGCCTAACTGGGTTACATGATCTACGACCATGATACGGAAAGAGGGGTTATACCTAGGGTGGCGGCGAAGTCAGGCTAGCGGGGCTGTGGTGGGTCGGTGCAGTGGCGAGGCGACGTGGTGCATGCAGACCGGCACGGTGATGGGAACTTCGACTCGGCTCCGATGGGCTCTTCTCTACAAAAATAGAACAAAATACTGTCATTTAAAAAAAATTGGCAGAACCTCCCCTACACGGTGAGGTTTCCAAAACCTGCAAAAAACAACGGCACGATGGCCGACAAGCACATATGTCTCAAGAGAAGCCATGTAGTTTGGATATCAATCCATGCAGAAGAATATATCCAAGTAGTACCACTACTTCTACCACTACTTCCACTATTGCTACTACTACCACCACTAGTTCTACTACTACTACTACCACTATTGCTACTACTACTACCACTAGTTCTACTACTACTACTACCACTTGTTCTACTATTACTACCACTACTTCTAATACTACTACTACCACTAGCACTACTATTACAACTAATACTACTACAACTATCACTACCACGACAACAACAAGAGAGAGGGCATACCTGACGGGCGCCGGGGGTAGGGACAGGCGGCGTCGAGGCTGGGGTCGGGGTCACCGGAGTCGGGAACGGGGTCGGGCACAGGCACGGGCGGCTGAAAGGTCCTAATGGCTAGAGAGGGGTGAATAGCCTATTAAAAATTTCTACAACAACACTTAACAAACCAGTTAGATAATTATGAGGCAAAGCAAGTGTTGCGCTAGCCTACTAAAAAAAGGCAAGCCACCTACCACAATTCTAGTTTGTATAGTTTCTATCTACACAAAAGCTATGACACTATACTAAGTTAATATGCTCTCAAAGGCTAACTAAAGAGCCACACTAACCAAAATAACAAGCTCTCACAACTAGCTACACTAAAGAGCTTGACAACTAGTTTGCGGTAAAGTAAAGAGAGTGAGCAATTTGTTTATACCACCATGTCGAGGAAAAAGCCAATCAATCACAAGAATGAATACCAATGAAGACCAATCACCTTAGAATCAAATGATGAACACAATATTTTTACCGAGGTTCACTTGCTTGCCGGCATGCTAGTCCTCGTTGTGGTGATTCACTCACTTGGAGGTTCACATGCTAATTGGCTTCACACGGCAAACCCTCAATAGGGTGCCACACAACCAACACAAGATGAGGATCACATAAGCCACAAGAAATCCACTTGAGTACCTTTTAGCTCTCCACCGAGGAAAGGTCAAGAACCCCTCACAATCACCACGATCAGAGCTGGAGACAATCACCACTCTCCGCTTGATGATCCTCGCTGCTCTAAGCCAACTAGGTGGTGGCAACCACCAAGAGTAACAAGTGAATCCCACAGCGAAACACGAACACCAAGTGCCTCTAGATGCAAACACACAAGCAATGCACTTGGATTCTGTCCCAATCTCACAAAGATGATGAATCAATGATGGAGATGAGTGGGAGGGCTTTGGCTAAGCTCACCAGGTTGCTATCTCAATGCAAAATGGCCAAAAGGGTGGGCTTGAGCCGGCCATGGAGCTTAAATAGAAGCCCCCACAAAATAGAGCCGTTGTACCCCTTCACTGGGCACAACATGGGGTGACCGGACGTTGGCCTTCAGCGTCCGGTCACGTGATACACGCCACGTGTCCCCTCTCTTTGAATATTGTCCGCCCAATCTCAACGGTCAATAGAGGACCGGACGTTGTGGCATAAGTGACCGGACGCTGAGCCTCCAGCGTTCGATCGTTTTCAGTAAGGTTCCAGAAATGAATTTTCACGACCGGACACGTCCGGTCATGCTCGACCGGACACACTCAGCGTCCGGTCACTCGGTGACTCCTCTGTGCGCGACCATGTTAGTGTGACCGGACGCAGCCAGCCAGCATCCGGTCGTTTCAGCGCCTACATCCAGTCAACGACCGACGCTGCGCCTCTTCTGCGGCTACTGACCGGATGCGCCGGTCCTTCAGAGACCAGTGTTCAGTCACTTACAGTGACCTCCGTCTTTTCTATCTAGGGCACCGGTGGCACCATCGGACTATCCGCACTCTATGGGCAGACACTCCGCCAGTGAAGTTCCTAACCCTTCCTCAAATATGCCAACCACCAAGTATATCACCTTGTGCACATGTGTTAGCATATTTTCACAAACATTTTCAAGGGTGTTAGCACTCTGCTAGATCCTAAATGCATATGCAATGAGTTAGAGCATCTATTGGCACTTTAATAACCGCATTTCGATATGAGTTTCACGCCTATTAATAGTACGGCTATCAAACCTAAATGTGATCACACTCTCTAAGTGTCTTGATCACCAAAACAAAATAGCTCCTACCATTTATACCTTTGCCTTGAGCCTTTTGTTTTTCTCTTTCTTCTTTTCAAATCCAAGCACTTGATCATCACCATGGCATCACCATCATCATGTCATGATCTTCATTTGCTTCACCTCTTGGAATATGCTATGTATGTCATGATCACTTGATAAACTAGGTTAATACTTAGGGTTTCATCAATTCACCAAAACCAAACTAGAGCTTTCAATCTCCCCCTTTTTGGTAATTGATGACAACCCTTTCACAAAGATATGAATTGAAATTCAATTGAATCCATGTTGCTTGCCCAAGCATATTAACCTTGTGTAAAAGGATATGGACAAGTTTCATGAACCCCATATGGTAGCAATTGCTCCCCCTACATATGTGCTAAGAGTTTGGATTGTAGCTTGCACATATGCTTAGATAGGAAATATAGGAGACAATGTCTACCAAATGATGCTAAGGTGTAAAAGATGAACCTTTGAAGCGTGATACCAATCGGAGTGCACCATTATACCATCCTTAGCACCATGGTTAGCTTGATACCACTTGGAAATACTTGGAAATGAAATCATTAGATATCCTATGCATGCTAGTTTTTCATTTTATCATTCAAACCTACAACTAGCATACACCACACAAGCATGGATATTGAAATTTAAAACATGTGCCATGCAAGCAAACATATGAAATGCACATTCAAATGCACCATACAAGTTCATGAGCTTGCTCCCCCTACTTGTGTGCTCAAAATTTTAATTGATCCCTTTCCTTTCTCATATTCCTCCCCCTAAGTCAAATTATCCTCCTTTGTTGTCTTTTCACTATCTTAGTACACGAATATCTTTGTTTTTCTCCCCATGTACTAATATCTTTGTTTTTCTCCCCCTTTGTCATCAATGACCACAAAGGTTCAAAATATAGATAGATAGAGATTATCAATGTCAATCAATGGTGTGAGGATCATATTTCCAAATTTGGTTCAATCTAGGTCATTTGCCAAAGATATTTAACTCGGTTTGATCCAAGGACAAGCTTCTTCACACCTCCAAATAAGGGTTATCTTGTACCATGTTGAGTTAAACACTTAGAGCTCATTTTCTAGATTAAACACTACGTTTACAAGCCCACAATCATGTCATATGCTACCACTAGATCAAAATAAGCATAGAAGCAATAGTGGTACCATATAATCATCAAATTCATTTGATTTTCATGAATGAGCCTATTAAATGTGAAAGATGTCTAGATGCACTAAACATGTCCTTAGCAAGGATGTATGCCATGTCAATCAACTTTTACCTTGGATTGCTCGAAGGAGAGGCATGTCATATAAGTGGGGGTGCATCAACACATATTTGAGAAATCTAATATGTTCAACTCATTCCTTAGCTTGCAAAACCTTTTCTCATCCAATGGCTTGGTGAATATATCAGCAAGTTGATTTTTGGTGCCAACACTCTCAATGCAAATGTCCCCCTTTTGTTGGTGGTCTCTTATGAAATGGTGGCGGACATCAATGTGCTTTGTTCTTGCATGTTGAACTGGATTGTTGGTCAACTTGATTGCACTCTCATTGTCACATAGCAATGACAATTTCTTGAACTTGATTCCAAAGTCACTCAAGGTGGCCTTCATCCAAAGTATTTGTGCACAACAACTACCGGCGGATATGTATTCGGCTTCGGTGGTTGATAATGCAACACTATTTTGTTTCTTTGATGACCATGAGACAAGTGATCTTCCCAATAATTGACATGTGCCCGAGGTGCTCTTCCTTTCAACCTTGCATCCCGCATAATCCAAGTTGGAGTAACCAACTAGCTCAAACTTTGCTCCTTTGGGATACCACAAACCAACATTTGGTGTATGCTTCAAGTACCTCAATATTCTCTTTGTAGCCTTCAAATGACTTTCTCTTGGTGAGGCTTGAAATCTTACACACATGCATACACTAAACATGACATCTGGTCTTGATACGGTCACATAGAGTAAGCTTCCAATCATAGATCAATACAATTTTTGATCCACCATATTTCCACTTGCATCACTATCCAAGTTGCCACTTATGCCCATTGGTGTGCTAATGGCTTTACTATCACTCATGCAAAACTTTTTAATCATGTCCTTGATATACTTGCCTTGACTCACAAATGTATCATTTTTCAATTGCTTGATTTGAAGACCAAGGAAGTAACTCAACACTCCAATCATGTACATCTCAAACTCATTAGCCATCATCTTTCTAAACTCATCACAAAAATCTTGATTAGTTGATCCAAATATGATGTCATCAGCATAGATTTATAACACAAATAAATCTTTTCCAATCTTATTGATGAAGAGAGTGGTGTCAACCTTGCCCATCATGAACCCTTTAGAGAGTAGGAAGTCCCTTAATCTCTCATACCATGCTCTAGATGCTTGCTTCAAGCCATACAATGTCTTCTTCAACTTGTACACATGGTCGGGCTTCTTGTCATCTTCAAAATCGGGAGGTTGCTCAACATATACTTTTTCATTGATGTAACCATTGAGAAATGCACTCTTAATATCCATTTGATAGAGCTTGATGTTGTGGGCACAAGCATAGGCTAGCAAGATTCTAATTGCTTCCAATCTAGCAATCGGGGCATCTATTTCTCCAAAGTCAAGACCTTCAACTTGTGTATAGCCTTGTGCTACCAATCTTGCTTTGTTCCTTACTACTATCCCATCTTGATCTTGCTTGTTTCTAAAGACCCATTTGGTTCCAATCACATTGTGTCCCTTTGGTCTTTCTATCAATTCCCATACTTGATTTCTTGTGAAATTATTCAATTTTTCATGCATAGCATTCACCCAATCAACATCTTTTAATACTTCATCTATCTTCTTTGGTTCAATGGATGACACAAATGAGAAATGCTCACAAAATGAAGCTAATCTTGATCTTGTTTGTACACCTCTAGAAATATCACCAATTATAGTGTCCAATGGATGATTCCTTGCAATATTTGTTGGTTGGAGGATTGGAACTTGATTGCTTGTATTTACTTGATCATTGGGTTGAGATGATGTACTAGCCACTTGATCTTGTTCATTATCATGAGAGCCACTTGTGCTAGCTTGATTTGTATCATCTTGCATATTTGAGTTAGAGAGCACTTGTACTTGATCATCTTCATCATCATTCACTTGCCTAGGCCTCAATTCACCAACATCCATGTTCTTCATGGCATTTGAAAGTTAAATGCCTCTAACATCTTCTAAGTTCTCATTCTCTACTTGTCAACCCTTGGTTTCATCAAATTCAACATCATGAACTTCCTCAAGAGTACCACTTTCCAAATTCCAAACTCTATATGCTTTGCTTGTAGTTGAATAACCAAGTAGGAATCCTTCATCATATTTCTTATCAAACTTGCCCAATCTAGTGTCTTTCTTCAAAATATAGCATTTGCAACCTAAGACCCGAAAATATGCAATATTGGGCTTTCTACCATTCAAGAGCTCATATGTTGTCTTCTCTTTCAATGAGTGACAATAGAGGCAGTTGCTATAATAGCAAGCCGTGTTGATAGCTTCGGCCCAAAAAGATTGACTCACATTGTACTCACTAAGCATAGACCTTGCCATATCAATAAGAGTTCTATTCTTTCTCTCAACAAGGCCATTTAATTGTGGAGTGTACTTGGCCGAGAATTGATGTCTAATTCCAAATTCATCACACAACTCATTAATTCTAGTATTCTTGAACTCACTACCATTGTCACTTCTAACTCTCTTGATGGTTGTTTCAAACTCATTGTGAATGCCCTTGACAAATGATTTGAATGTTGAAAACACATCACTTTTGTCCACTAGAAAGAATACCTATGTGTATCTAGTATAATCATCCACTATCACAAAGCCATATTTGTTACCACCGATGCTAGTGTATTGTGTTGGCCCAAACAAATTCATGTGCAATAACTCAAATGCTTTACTAGTGCTCATCATGCTTTTCTTAGGATGGGTGTTTCCAACTTGTTTTCTGGCTTGAAAAGAGCTACAAAGCTTATCCTTTTCAAACACAACATCTTTTAAGCCTCTAACCAAGTCATGCTTAACCAATCTATTCAATTGTTTCATTCCAACATGACCAAGCCTTCTATGCCATAGCCAATCCATGCTAGACTTAGTGAACAAGCATGTAGATAATTTAGCTTCACTAGCATTGAAATCAACCAAGTATAGATTCTCATATCTAAATCCTTTGAAGATCAAATTAGAGCCATCTACACTTATGATCTCTACATCATCTACCCCAAACATGCATTTGAATCCAAGATCACACAATTGAGCCACGGATAGCAAATTAAAGTTCAAGCTCTCTACTAGCAATACATTGGATATGCTCATGTCATTGGATATTGCAATCTTACCAAGCCCTTTGACCTTGCCTTTGCCATTATCACCAAATGTAATACTATCATAACCATCAATGCCATTGGTGTTGATTGAGTTGAACATTCTTGCATCACCGGTCATGTGTTGAGTGCACCTACTATCAAGAACCCAATGCCTTCCTCTAGCTTTGTAATTGACCTTAGTGGCCTTAGCCATGAAGCATGATGGAGTATCGAAGAGAGAAGGCTTCTCATTGATTGCAATGCTTGCAAGTGCCTTCTTCTTGGTGGTCCTATCATCATCATCACTTAAGGAGGCATCACTATCCCAAGTGCCCACATATGAACCACCCTTCTTCTTCTTGAAGGTCATCTTGTCCTTCTTCTCTTTCTTTTCCTTCTTGTCCTTCTTCTTATTCTTCTTGTTGTCATCATCATTGTCGCTATTGTATGGACACTGAGCAACAAGATGATCTTTGCTTCCACATTTGAAGCACCTTCTTGACACTTCCTTGTTCTTGGATGAAGATTTCTTTCTTGTAGCACGGTACCCTTTCTTCATCATGAATTTGCCAAATTTCTTGACAAAGAGAGCCATCTTCTCATCATCATCCCATGAACCATCATCTTCACTTGATATTTCTTGCTTTGCCTTGCCCTTGGATGATGTGGCCTTGAATGCCATGCTCTTCTTATCATCTTTCTTTTCCTTCTTTTCTTCCTTCTCATCATCATCTTTATATGTATCATCGGTCATTATATCTCCCAACACTTGGTTTGGTATCATGGTGTCCAAACCACTCCTCACTAGAATAGTGACCAATGTGCCAAATCTTAAAGGTAAGCATCTCAAGAACTTGTGTGAGAAGTCCTTGTCCTTCACCTCTTCTCCAAGTGCTTTGAGACCATTGACAAGCACTTGAAGCCTATGGAATATCTCCGGTACACTCTCATCCTCCTTCATCTTGAAGCTTGCAAACTTCTCTTTGAGAATGTATGCCTTTGCACCCTTCATGGCTTGAGTGCCCTCAAATGATTCTTCCAACTTCTTCCAAGCCTCATGAGCTATCGATGTTTGACCACCGATAGCCTGCCACGGGGGTACCCGGGGCAGTATGTTTGGGCTTCAGCGTATACGAAACTCAACGATTAATGCAAGAGATAGTTGATTTATCCTGGTTTGGACCCTCGATCGTTGATCGAGTAATAGCCATACGTCCAGTCAGCGTTAGCCTTTGCATTGGATTGATTGTAAAGTGTTGTGTTGTTCGTCCCTAGGAACCCTGCCCTCCTTTATATAGTCAGGAGGTCAGAATCCTAGTCGGTTTACAATGAGAGTTCCTAGTAGGATTATAGAATACTACTACTACTAAGATTACAGGGGAAGAATCCTAGTTAAACTAGATCTTCCCCCTTCCTTGTAGGGTATTCCATGGGTCTCGCACCGACAAGCCCCTGAGCACTTCATGGTTGAGCTCTAGAAGCCTCGTCTTGTTCCTTCAGGTCTCATTGAGCAGGGACAAGCGTCGTTCGAGTGCTTTCTTGAGCGAAACCATGTAGCGCTTCGTGAGATCTTCGCGTGGTGTGTACCTTTTTGAAGAAAAAAGTACTACCATTTGGGTGTAGCCCTCAAGCCTCTTGCTATTTGGCACAAGGAGCTGGAGGGTCTTCTCTTGAAATCGCTCTGATTCTTCGTCAAAGGGCTCCTGAGCATATACCCGGGTTCTTTGTCTAAAAGAGCTCGGATATAGCCATGTCCGGGTTCTTTTTGTCGTGTGGTCTTGAAGTGGTCTGTCTTGAAGAAGTCTTCTGAGTGATGTGCGCTTTTTTTGAAGGAAAAACTGCACTCACTGAGTGTAGCCCCCGAGCCTCTTGCTATTTAGAACAAAAAGTTGGAGGGTCTTGAATCTTATGTTGTTTAAAAAATTGTTGTCTTGAGGAAGTCTTCTGAGTGATGTGTGCTTTTTTGAAGGAAAAAGTGCACTCATTGAGTGTAGCCCCCGAGCCTCTTGCTGGGTTCTTTTATCCAAAAAGAACCTGGAGACAGGTTCTTGGTATGTTCTCTAGTAGTCTGTTGTTGTCAGATATAGTTGTATGGTGGTGGGTGATAGTAAATGTTGTTTGTTCACAAGTTGTACAGTGTTGGTATATTCTTCCAAATATGCTCGTTCTTGAGTACTGCTCCTTCACGCCTGAGTCCTCTTTCATTCAATTCTGTCTTTTCACTATGTCCTTTGTTAGGTTTGTTCTATTGGTGCTCCCGGTCCATGTGCACCGCTCCTTTTGGCCTATAAATATCCTCCTTGTGTGCTGTTTTGATTCATCGAGCATTCTGTTGCATGGTCTGAAGTCTCCGTAGTCATGAATATGGTAGTTTGTGAAGTAGAGCAGCCTCTAGGCGTATTTTGCATTTCTTGTGTATGTTGTCGTAGCTGGAGGGAGTCCTGTGATAGGGATTAGAGGTAGGCTAATCCCACAGTAGCATTGTACTTGGAAGTACATGGCGGTAGTCGGAGGGAGTCTTATGATGTGGGATGTGTTCCTTCATCTGGTAGTTCTGGGTTGATCCTCGTCGCCTGCCCTGAGACTATCCGGTGCAGATCAACACCATATCCAGCATCACATCAGACTTGGGTAGACAGATGCCTGCCGGCCTTCTCTGCTCCATGTTGTCCCGTCGTGCTGCTGATTTCCGCCTTGGATGCACTGCGTCCGTCCTTTGAAGAAAACAGTGTAGCCGAGAGCGGTCTGTTCTACCGAGTAGCAATTTGGAACACGTAGTTATTCTAGAGCCTATCCGTGTCCAAGTTCCTCTTTGCTACCTTGCTTGTCGTAGTACCAAGCTCGTTGGGTCTTGTAAGATGTGTAATCTTCTATTTTTTGAAACCATTTATAATGGAAAGAATCTTGTCTTCTGAGTTGTTATTCTTTATCCTCCTGAAGTCCTGGTTGTTTATGAGATTCCCGAGTTCTTTCTATAAGGACTGGGTTGTTGCGTTCCTTGTGAGGTAACCCTTCTTTGCTTCATGGTTGATGAGTTCTTTTTGTAGCAATATGATAACTCCGCTGTGGTGCTGGATGGATAAGTCTGAAATCTGCCCGTTGAACTATACCATTGTGTGGATTTGTGCCGTCCGTCATTTTAGCTATGTCAGTAAATGGACTATTGCGTCCTCATGCCATGTTAAAACAGGCCTGGTGGGCCGCGTTTTTACTGGTGTAAAATCTATTTAAGGGCCTTTCCTCTTCTTCTTCCTTACTACCCTAATTTTCCTTTGAAACCCTAGTCCTCAGACTTTCGCCGCCGCCATTGTTGCCGTCATCTGACCGCTGCCGTCTGAGCCTTCTCAATTCTTAGTGCCCCATTGCTTTTGCTAGTATATGGGTAGGAAGAAGTCAATGAGTAAGTCCTAGGCGACCTTTGTCAACAAGGAAGCATCACTCTCTGTTATTGAAAATCAAGAATTCATGGCCATGAGAGCTGCTCAGAAGGTCTGGCTGGCTCCAACAACGACTGAAGATCAGCTTCGCGAGCTCGTTAGCGATGGTCTGATTCAAAGCAAGGATATTGCTGATTGGAGAGCTCTAGGCGAGCATCGGGTCCCTGCTCCAGGTCCTGGTGAGATTATTCTTTTCATCTCCTTTATCCGTGCCGGTCTCTCCCTTCCTGCTTCTGTTTTTCTTTACCAATTTCTCAACTATTTTGGGATTAGCCTGAACCTTCTTGCTCCCAATGCTGTCCTTCATCTTTCTATTTTTGTTCATCTTTGTGAAACTTTCCTTGGAATTCCTCCTTCTCTTTCTCTCTTTCGTTACTTCTTTCGCCTGAAGCCACAACCCCACCGTGATGACACCAATGTTCTTGATGGCTACAGATTCAGTTTCGCTAGGGTCTTAAGAGCAAATTCTTTGACTATAACCTAGTTTATTCTGTGAGGGATTGGCATGCTGACTAGTTTTATGCCACCAACTTGATTCCTCCTCTTTCCATTCATTCTAGATCTAGTCCCTTGGTTAATGACCGATGGGAAAAGAACCCTATGACGACGGCTGAGGTCCAGGCGATCAAGCCGTTTCTTGAGAGGATTTGTACTCTGAAACAGCAAGGCTTGACTGGCTTTGGGATTATTTCTAGTTTTCTTCACCGTCGAGTTCAACCTCTGAAGGAGCGAGAAAACTACGGTTTCGAGTACTCTGGGGTAGAGGACCCTTCTCGTATGGTCCCTGCCCTTGAGTTGACTGATGAGGAGGTGCTCGAGCGTCTTCAGAAGATGCTGAAAGGAGTAAGCGTCGTCTCACTTGCTGTCCTCGAGTATAGTGCTAACAACCCACCCCCTGCTGTGAGTTGTTCTTTTCTTATGCGGGTACTTTTGAATGTCTTTTGTTATATCCACTTTTTGCTTAATCTTCCTTGTCTTTTTTTACTCTTTTATAGGAATTGGGGTGTAATTTTGCTGATCCAATTCCCCTTGATGATTTCCCTACAAATGTGGAGGCTGGGGGTAGTCTTGCTGGGGCATCCTTGACCAGTAAGTTTTAGACCACCACAATATTTCCTGGCGTTTCTTCCACAAACCTTGATGTATATGTAGAGTATGTTCCTCGTCCAGTTCCTCGAGCTCCTCATACTTTCGGAAAGAGGGGGCGAGCGGATAGTTCTTCTTCTGCTCCATTTGCTGCCAAGAAGTCTCGCCAGTCGACTACTCGTCCAGGTACTCCAGTTGTAGCTAGCATGCTCTTAGGTGAGTATATTAATATGCTCTGTCCTTTTGTTATTTGTTTTTATCTTTGATCGAGTACTTTTGTCCTTTTTCAGCTGGTGCTATGGTTGCCTTGGTCGAGAGTGAGGAAGAAGAGGATGATGATGCTACCCTCATTACTCATCGGTGAGTTCTTTTCTTGTTTTCCTGTTGTTGAACCCCTCTTTTTTGTTTTGACTTTGGTCTTGTTTTCTTGTAGTAAGCGGTCATCGGGTTCGAGTTCTTCTAGGGCTCTAGTACCAGCCGCGTCGCTCCCATCATAGGGTGGCGGTGATGTTTTTGCTGCTATAGTTCCCCCTCTTAGGTCCTCTGTTGGTTTTCTGAAGAAGAGGGTAGTTGAGTGAGTGGTTCCTTATCATGCTTCTTTGCTTCTGTTTTCTTTTTCCTGACTCGTATTCTTATCATTGAGTTTTCTTATCATCTTGCAGACCCTCGCCTTCTCTTATTCCTCAGCCACCCTCTTATCAGCCCTCTGGTGTGCCCCCACATACTGAGTCAAAGGACTTGGAAAGTATGGTCGGTGAGGTGGCCGTGAGGGAGACGGGGCCCCCTGGTGATCTTGCTGCTTCGGATCTGCTAACTCCGGGGGTGACTATGGCCGTGGGAGTGGATCTGTCTGAGGAGGTAGCCGGGGCTTCCCAGGATATGGCCCTGGTTCTTCCTTCTTTGCTTGCGCTGGCTTCTCCTTTTGCCTTTCTTGGTACCGGTGCTCCGCGTTTGGACGATGATGTGTTGCATCAATTTGATGCTACTCATCGGTTGTCAGAGCTAACCACCGCCTAGGGAAGCTTGTCGACCCTTGCGACTTCTTTTGGGGAAAAGCTCTAGGTAAGTTTTTCTAAAGTTCTTTCTTTGGATGTTCGTTTTTCTTCTGTCCTTATGTCTTATTTCTCTCTCTCTTTTTGCTCAGTCTTTTTCTCATGATCATACCGGCTTCTTTTTCTCGTCTGAAATCGAGAAAAAGTTGTCTTCTGAGGTGAGTACCCTAAAGGCAGAGCTTGACCTCTGTTGGGCCAAGTTGGAGACCGAGCATCAGACACATCAGAAGGAGGAGAAGGCTCTCCGTGCCTGGGTAATTGAGGCAAAAAAGCAGAGGGATGCAGCTGCCCAGGAGGCCTTGAAAAATGTGGAGGCCATGAAGAAAGAGTGAACTGGTATTGCGAGTTCTTTTGTTTCCTTTTATATTCAAACTTGCCTTTCTGCTGACTTGTTTTTTGTTGCCTAACCTAGCTCTCCGAGTTGAAAAGCATAAGCTCTCGGAGGGTATCGAGGAGATGAAGACACTTGTTCGTACTAACCACAATAAGGCTGAGGAGGTAATTACTCGAGCTGAAGAAGAACTCACACTTGATAAGTTGATTAGGCGTGGAGCTGACAGGGATCTTGTGCAGGCCCAAAAAACTATCAAAGCCTTGACTGGCAAGTTGGCGATGGCTACTGAGAACTGGAATGCTTTGTGGAAATCCTTTTGGTCAGTAGCCGGTCTTCTACGGACTTCAGCGGATGATGGTCAATCTTGGGCTCAGTTTATTCCCCAAGTGCCGACCCGTTTCTAGGAGTTCATGAAGATGTGCGCCCAACTATGTACCAGGAATGTTCTTGCCTAGGTCCGGGTTCTTTCTTCGGAGTTTCCTTTGTCTAAGGTTGCTGATGAAGCCGAGAGTCAAGAATACCTAGATGCTGTTGAGAAAGTGGAGCCCGAGGTCGAAGATTTAGCCAGGAGATTGTTGATAATCTTAGCATTGATATCTCTTCTCCTGATGATAATGCTTGATGTAATTGACCTTTGTGCTCCAGCTTCTATAATAGAACACTAAACTTCTTTTTGAATGAAGAATCTTTATTTTTTGTTGATGTCTTCTTGATATGTCGAGTGCTTCTATGGCTTTCGTTTGTGCCATGTAAACAACTCGGTATATGTAGGTCGTTGTTTTGACAGACTTTCTTGATTTGATGAGTGCTTGTCTGGCTTTCGTTTGTGCTGTGTAAACAACTCGGTATAGATCTTTGTGTTCTTGTTAGTGCTGAAAAGACTTAGGACTGGTGATCTCAAGTATCTTCAGCTTCTTCTTTTCGGCTTAACTCGGGATGTGGTCATCATTTGGTCCTTTCCCTAGCTGCAAAAACATCCTAGGATCGACAATCAGCCCCTGAGCACTTCATGGTTGAGTTCTGGAAGCCTTGTCTTGTTCCTTCAGGTTCTGCCGAGTAGGTACAAACATTGTCTGAGTGCTTTCCTGAGCGAAACCGTGTAGCGCTTCTTGGGATCTTATGAGTGTGGCCCTCGAGCCTCTTAGTATTTGGAACAAGGAGCTGGAGAGTCTTGCTCAGGCTTAATTTCAGTCATTTTGCTTTTTGGTTCGGGTGTCAGCTTATTAGCTACCCTCATCAGCGGGCTCAAGCGTCTTTTTAGCTCTTTTGCTCTCGGCCGGTATGCTCAGGCGTATTTTTAGCCATTTTGCTTTTTTGTTCAGGTGTTAGCTTATTAACTACCCTCATCGGCGGGCTCAAGCATCTTTTTAGCCCTTTTGCTCTCGGCCGGTATGCTCAGGCGTATTTTCAGCCATTTTGCTTTTTGGTTCGGGTGTTAGCTTATTAGCTACCCTTATCGGCGGGCTCAAGCATCTTTTCAGCTCTTTTGCTCTCGATCGGTATGCTCAGGCGTATTTTTAGCCATTTTGCTTTTTTGTTTGGGTGTTAGCTTATTAGCTACCCTCATCAGCGGGCTCAAGCATCTTTTTAGCTCATTTACTCTCGGCTGGTATGCTTAGGCGTATTTTTAGCCATTTTGCTTTTTAGTTTGGGTGTTAGCTTATTAGCTACCCTCATCGACGGGCTCAAGCATCTTTTTAGCTCTTTTGCTCTTGGCCGGTATGCTCAGGCATATTTTTAGTCATTTTGCTTTTTGGTTCGGGTGTTAGCTTATTAGCTACCCTCATCGGCGGGCTCAAGCATCTTTTTAGCTCTTTTGCTCTCGGCTGGTATGCTCAGGCGTATTTTCAGTCATTTTGCTTTTTTGTTCGGGTGTTAGCTTATTAGCTACCCTCATCGGCGGGCTTAAGCATCTTTTCAGCTCTTTTGCTCTTGGCCGGTATGCTTAGGCATATTTTCAGCCATTTTGCTTTTTGGTTCGGGTGTTAGCTTATTAGCTACCCTCATCGGCGGGCTCAAGCATCTTTTTAGCTCTTTTGCTCTCGGCCGGTATGCTCAAGCGTATTTTTAGCCATTTTACTTTTTGGTTCGGGTGTTAGCTTATTAGCTACCCTCATCGGCGGGCTCAAGCATCTTTTCAGCTCTTTTGCTCTCGGTCGGTATGCTCATTGGAAACAACTCGGGGAAAGCCATAATAAGACATATGTTGTCGAGAAAGAACCTTCTTTATTGATCAAGAACATTGATGTCATAATAGTACATATGTTGTCGAGGAGCACCATCTTTATTGATCATGAACATTGATCTCTTGTGTCTTGTATATATATTCTTCCTTGAGTTGTTTTTATGCGTAGAATCTTCTTAGCTGGTTGATGTGCCATGTATTGTTGACTTCTTTTCCGTCTTCAGTTATCAACTTGTATGTGCCTGGTCCAATGACTTTTGTGACGATAAAAGGACCTTCCCATGGACTGAGTAGTTTATGGCGTCCGTCAGTTTTTTGTATTCTTCTTAGTACTAGGTCTCTGACTTTTAATGATCAAGGCTGGGTATTCTTGTTGTAGTGGCGTCTTAATCCTTGGAGGTATCTTGCTGATTGAAAGGTAGCATTTACTCTGACTTCTTCTGTATTGTCGAGCTCTAATCTTCGGGTTTGTTTTGCTTCTCCTTCGTCATATTGTTCTATCCTTGGTGACGTCTAGATCAAGTCGGCAGGTAGTACGGCTTCTAATCCGTAAACTAGGAAAAAGGTGAGTATCCGGTGGCTCTGCTTATTTGAGTCTGTAGCCCCCATACGACCTTGGGTAATTCTTCAATCCATTTTGATCCATAGTCCACTAGTTCTTCATATAATCTTGGTTTTAATCCGGCTAGTATGAGTCCATTAGCCCTTTCTACCTGTCCGTTGGCCTCTGGATGTGCGACTGATGCATAATCTATTCTGAAGCCGCAGTCCTGTGCCCAACTTTGGAATTCTGTGGCTGTGAAGGGAGAACCCAAATCTGTGATCATTCGATTGGGCATGCCGAAGCGGTGCATAATGTTTGGGATGAACTCGACTGCTTTGGCTATGCTATATTTTGTGAGTGGTTTGTATTCAATCCACTTGGTGAACTTGTTAATTGCTACGAAGATGTACTCGAAACCGCCTTTTGCTTTGTTGAGAGGTCCTACTTGATCCAGCCCCCAGCAGGAGAAAGGCCAAGAGGGTGGGATGCAGATGAGATTGTGAGCTGGCACATGAGCTTGTCTTGCGAACAATTGACAACCTTTGCATCTTCTGACAAGTTCTTCTACGTCTTTCAAAGCGGTTGGCTAGTAGAATCCGGTGCAGAATGCTTTGCCGACTAGTGTTCTTGAAGCGGCGTGATTTCCACAGCAACCTGAGTGTATTTCGTCTAGGATCTCTTTGCCCTCTTTAAATGAGACACATTTTAGGAGTACTCCTGATGATGCAGCTCTTTTGTAGAGTTTGTTTCCTACTAGGACGTAGTTCTTGCTTCTGCGAACAACTCGGGTAGCTTCCTCTTTTTCTACTGACAACTTATTCTCTTTGATGTAATCAATAAAAACCTAGGTCCATGAAGTGATGATTACCAAAATTTGGGTACCTTTAGCTGAGATTTTAGGGGTTATCTCACTGGGTTGTTTGATAGAGGGAGTTGATAACTCTTCTATGAATACACCGGGTGGGACCTTCGCCCTGTCTGATCCAAGCTTAGCGAGGACGTCTGCCGCAATATTAGAATCACGCGGGACATGTAGAATTTCTAATCCTTGAAAATGTTTTTCGAGCTTTTGTATTTCAGCACAGTAAGCACCCATGTTTTCTTTAGTGCAGTCCCAATCTTTGTTGACTTGATTGATGACTACTGCTGAATCACCGTAAACGAGTAAACGCTTGATTCCGAGGGTAATTGCCACTCGTAGCCCATGGATGAGGGCTTCGTATTCTGCTTCATTATTTGTAGCTTGCCATAATATCTGAAGGATGTACTTGAGTTGTTTTCCATCTAGAGAAATGAGGAGAACACCTGCACCGGCTTCGCCTAGCTTGAGTGATCCATCAAAGTACATCTCCCAATGATCAAGGATGGTATTTGACATAGGTTGTTGAATTTCTATCCACTCAGCAACAAAATCAGCCAGGGCTTGAGATTTAATTGCCTTCCATGGGGTGAAATCGATATTGAGAGCACCAAGTTCAACTGCCCACTTAGATATGTGCCCTGTTGCGTCTCTGTTGTGTAGGATGTCTCCGAGTGGGAAATCTGTCACCATGGTAATCTTGTGGCTTTCAAAATAGTGGCGAAGCTTGCGTGAAGTGATCAGGAGGGCGTAGAGTAGTTTTTGCACATGCGTGTACCAGAATTTTGATTCTGACAGTACTTCACTGATGTAGTATATGGGGCGTTGTACTTTATATACACGCCCTTCTTCTTCTCTTTCTACGACAATCGCTATGCTGATCACAGTAGAAGTTGCCACAATGTACAGCATCATATCTTTGTATTTCTTTGGAGGTGTGAGAACAGGCGAGGAAGTGAGGTATGCCTTGAGCTTCTTGAAAGCTTTGTTGGCTTCTTCTGTCCACTCGTACTTGTCTGTCTTCTTCAGCAGTTTAAAGAAAGGTAACCCTTTTTCACCGAGTCTTGATATGAAATGATTTAGGGCCACCATGCAACCCATTAGCTTCTGCACAACTTTGACACTTCGAGGAGGGCCCATCTCTATTATGGCTCGAATTTGCTTGGCGCTCGCTTCGATTCCACGATGACTGACCAAGAATCTGAGTAGTTGTCCTGAAGGAACTCCGAATACACACTTGTTTGGGTTCAATTACCACCTCTATCTTTTTAGGTTTTTGAAGGTTTGCTTTAAGTCTTCAATTAGTGTATCCGGGTTCTTTGTCTTTACTACTACGTCATCCACGTATGCCTCTATGTTTTCACCGATTTGATCACCAAGGCACGTTTGGATAGCTCTTTGGTAAGTAACACCAGCATTCTTGAGTCCAAATGACATGGTTTTGTAGCAGTAGGCACCGAATGGAGTGATGAAAGATGTCTTGCTCTGGCCTTGTTCCTTTAATGCGATCTAGTGATATCCTGAATAGCAATCAAGGAAGGATAATAGGGCAGATCTTGCTGTTGAATCAACTATCTGATCAATGCATGGTAGCCTAAACGGATCTTTCGGGTAGTGTTTATTGAGATCAGTGTAGTCAACACACATGTGCCACTCGTCCGTATTCTTTTTCTGTACTAGAACTAGGTTTGCTAGCCAATCTGGATGGAGGATTTCTCTAATGAATCCGGCTGCCATTACCTTTGTGGTTTCTTTTTTAATTGTTGCCTTCTTGTCGGGTGAGAATCATCGTAGTCATTGCTTCACAGGCTTGGAGCCTTCATTGATATCAATTCTATGCTCAGCCAACTCTCTTGGGACACCTGGCATGTCGGACGGCTTCCAAGCGAAGATATCTTTGTTGTCCCGAAGAAAGTTGGTGAGCGTGAGTTCCTATTTTGCCGAGAGGTGGGCGCTGATGGTTGCCGTTTTGGAGGGATCACCGGTGCCCAAGTCAATTTGCTTGACGTCAGCTTATTTTGGTGGTGCGAGGATGCTGGGTTTTTTAGCCAGTATCTCTAGCTCTCTTGGGCTTGTTTCTACTGCGATAGTGGCTATTTCTTTTCTACCATCGGTGGCTTATGCTTTTGCTATAATTTGGATTGCCTGAACGTCGCAGTTAAAAGCACGCTTCAAATCACTCTGAAAAGAAAGGACACCGTTAGGCCCTAGCATCTTAAGCAACAGGTACGGATAATGCAGTATCGCCATGAATTTTGGTAGTGCTGGGCGTCCGAGGATTACGTGATATGATGAATCGAAGTCCACAACTTCAAACTTGATGAACTCTGTATGGTAGTTCGAGGGAGTCCCAAAAGTAACCGATATAGTGATTTGTCCAAGTGGCATTGCTGCCTTGCTGGGTACTATACCATAAAAAGGCGTGCTTGTTGGTGTAATCATCCCAGCGAGTTGTAGTCCCATCTTTCTTAGAGTTTCTAAAAAAATGATGTTGAGTCCGGCTCCCCCATCGATTAGTACTTTCATGACAGTCATACCGGCAATAGTTGGATCTAGAACCAGTGGGTAATGGCCTGCGTTTCCTGCTCTAGTCCATTGGTCCTCTCTTGAAAATTGGATTGGATACTGTGACCAATTGAGATATCTTGGTGTAGCCGGTTCTACTGCCATGATGGTTCGTAACGCTAGCTTTTCTTGATGTTTGCTTCTAGAATCTGGAACCCTGGCAAAGATTACTGCTACTGTCCCCCTGGATTTTTGGAATCCCTTGTCTTCGTGGTTGTCTTCTTCTTTTTTCTGATTGCCTTCTTTGGTATTCTCCTTACTATCTTTTCTTGTGTATCGATCTTTGAAGGTGTAGCAATCTCCGATGGTGTGATTTCCTTTGGGGTGCAAGATGCAATGCATGTTTTCAATGTTGTCATACCTTCTAGGCTTGGAAAACTTCCTTGATTTGTCAGTCACTACTATGGTGTTGTCTGGTCCACGTTTTCTTTCCTGATGTCTGTTGTTTTGATGATTTTGCTTGTCCGGGTTGTCTCGGTTGTTTCTATCCAGGAATCTTTCTCGTGTCTTTTCCTCTGTAATAATCATCTTTTCCACTGTTCATCTAAATTCTTCATTGTTTCTTGGGTTTTCTTTGCAGAAGTCTTGAAATTGCCACCTAGCCATGATTCCGTGAGAGAAAGCTTCGATTACTTCTCGTTGGGTGATGTCATGTACTTGAGCTCGTAGTTTGCCAAATCGTCGATAGTAATTTCTGAGACTTTCACCTCCTTTCTGCTTGAGTCCTTTTAACTCTGCATGGGTGATTGGGTGTGTAATGATACCCATGAAATTTTCACAGAAAGCTCTTTGCAAGTCCTCCCAATTTCTGATTGATCCTGGATTCAATTTGTCAAACCATTGAAGGGGCATGATTTCTAGGGCCATGGGAAAGAACAACATCTTGATGTCATCGTCTCCTCTGGCCAATTCAATCGATTGTGAGTAAATCCTGAGCCACTGTCTTGGTTCGGTCTTGCCATCATACTTGGAGTGGTTGGACGGCTTGAACTTGTGAGGCAGTCGTATTGAAGCAAGTCTGTTTGCAAAATAGGGAAATCTATCGTGCGTTATGGCTTCTGTGTATTTTGATTCAGCGCCCCCTTCTTGCCAACTGCTGTCTTGGTGAGAGTACTTTTGCGTGGCTATCCAAGTAGGTGCTTTGCTTCTGGCCTTTCTTGGTTGTTCGACTCGGTCATTTTGACTATGGTTTCTTTTACTTTCTCTATTATGACTTCCACTTGGTCCAAGTCTCTCAAAAGCGGACTTCCTTTGATTTTGATCTTCCTGCTCATGAGATGTTGACCTGTTAGGTAGTCTTAAGTAGGCCCTTCCGTCGTGCGTCCTTAGGACTATTGATCGGAGGAAGTCCCAGAGCTGTTCTTGTTTTTCACTGGGATGTGAAGTTGCCCCGAGTTCTTCTAGTGCTTCTTGGATCTTATCGTAGGGTGTATTTGCCGCTCGTCCTTCTTTGACCTCTCACTCTAATTTTCTTCTATTGTACTTAGCTAGGTCTGACTCATATCTGATCCAAGCTTCCTTGCACTGCTTAGCACGGCGTTGACGTCCTTGTTTTAATTTGTTCTTTCTCTCTCTGGCTTGCCTCTGATTCTCGGTCTCACCATCGTGCCCCTGGGTAAATGGTGATATGTTGGACTCAGATTCATCTGAATATCTAACGTCGGGCGCTTCTGGGGGACCAATGGTGATCGAGGACAGCGAATCATGAATACTTCTTGAGCATGAGTTGTTCTGTCATCGGCATTGGTTTCTGTACTGTCAGAGTTATTGATAACTTCAGTAGAGGCTTCAAGGTCATAGATCAAGTCTCCTTCTTGGTAGGGTAGAGCTGTTGTCGTTGTTGTGTTAACTAGCCGGGTACTGCTATCCTCAGGAATAGAACCTGGCCAGTGGATGATGCAGTCTTGAGATGTTACGGTTAGTACGAGACCTTCCTGAGCTCTTGTCAGTGGTATTCCAAGCACTAGATTAAGAGATCTTTTGAGTTGTGCTTGGCAAGACATTGCCATGTTGCCGAGACCAAACAGAAAAGGACCCATCTTCTTTAAAGTACTCTGAGTGTACTCTGAGTTGTATTCTTGATAGGTTGATGTCGTGTTCCAGAGCCTTGTCAGAAAAGAACTCGGTTTTCTAAAAGAACTCAGATAAGACTCCGTCTTAGAAGCGGAGCCTGAGTTTGAATTGGATGCATGAAGTCGTGAAATCTGAATTGGATCGGACATCGCGAGCTACGTGAATCTTCCAGCAAGCTGATCTGTCGTAGTCGCTGAAATAGAGAGGTCTTCGTAGTGATTCGAATCTTCGAATAGATGGCTTTGGAGCTTGCCATTGTCATTCGCCTCGTAGATCCATGAGCCAAAGATGAAGGTTGATCCTATCGAGAAGATCATGTTGTCGAGGTCATCGAGCTCTCGGATGCAAAGTCATCGAAAGCCCCTACCTGGCGCGTCAACTGTCGATGTTTGACCACCGATAGCCTACTATGGGAGTACCCGGGGTAGTATGTTCGGGCTTCAGTGTATGCGGAACTCGACGGTTAACGCAAGAGACAGTCAATTTATCCTGGTTCGGACCCTCAATCGTTGATCGAGTAATAGCCCTACATCCAGTCGGCATTAGCCTTTGTGTTGGATTGATTGTAAAGTGTTGTGTTGTTCGTCCCTAGGAACCCTACCCTCCTTTATATAGTTGGGAGGTCAGAATCCTAGTCGGTTTACAATAAGAGTTCCTAGTAGGATTATAGAATAATACTACTACTAAGATTACAGGGGAAGAATCCTAGTTAGACTAGATCTTCCCCCTTCCTTACGGGGTATCCCGTGGGTCTCGCACCGACATGAGCCATCTCAATATTCTTGATTTGCTCAAATGTTCTCTCATCAATTGCATCATGAATGGCACTTAGAGCAATGTCATTGTTTTGGAGAAGCACTTCTTCGGCCACGGTGGGATTCTCCAGATCACCAATCTCAATTTTGGTTTCTACCACCTTCCACACTTTTCTATTGATTGACTTGATATGTGTGGTCATCTTTGATTTCCAATATGGATAATTTATGCCATCAAATTGGGGTGGCTTCTTGGTGTTGTTGATTTGAGCTATTTTTACACCGAAGGTTGTTAAGCCTCAAATCATGGTGACCTCAGCTCCGATTCCACTTGAAAGGTCCTAATAGCTAGAGGGGGGGGTAAATAGCCTATTAAAAATTTCTACAACAACACTTATCAAACCGGTTAGATAATTATGAGGCAAAGCAAGTGTTGCGCTAGCCTACTAAAAAAAGACAAGCCACCTACCACAATTCTAGTTTGTATAGTTTCTATCCACACAAAAGCTATGACACTACACTAAGTTAATGTGCTCTCAAAGGCTAACTAAAGAGTCATACTAACCAAAATAACAAGCTCTCACAACTAGCTCCACTAAAGAGCTTGACAACTAGTTTGCGGTAAAGTAAAGAGAATGAGCAATTTGTTTATACCGACGTATCGAGGAAGGAGCCAATCAATCACAAGAATGAATACCAATGAAGACCAATCACCTCAGAATCAAATGATGAACACAATGATTTTTACCGAGGTTCACTTGCTTGCCGGCAAGCTAGTCCTCGTTGTGGCGATTCACTCACTTAGAGGTTCACGCGCTAATTGGCTTCACACGCCAAACCCTCAATAGGGTGCCGCACAACCAACACAAGATGAGGATCACATAAGCCATGAGCAATCCACTTGAGTACCTTTTAGCTCTCCGCCGGGAAAAGGTCAAGAACCCCTCACAATCACCACGATCGGAGCTGGAGACAATCACCACTCTCCGCTCGATGATCCTCGCTGCTCCAAGCCATCTAGGTGGTGGCAACCACCAAGAGTAACAAGTGAATCCCACAGCGAAATACGAACACCAAGTGCCTCTAGATGCAAACACACAAGCAATGCACTTAGATTCTCCCCCAATCTCACAAAGATGATGAATCAATGATGGAGATGAGTGGGAGGGCTCTAGCGAAGCTCACCAGGTTGCTATGTCAATGCAAAATGGCCAAAAGAGTAAGCTTAAGCTGGCCATGGGGCTTAAATAGAAGCCCCCACAAAATAGAGCCGTTGTACCCCTTCACTAGACACAACACGAGGTGACTGGACGCTCCGGTCCGATCGACCGGATGCTGGCCTTCAGTGTCCGGTCACGTGATACACGTCACGTGTCCCCTCTCTTTGAATATTGTCCGCCCGATCTCAATGGTCAACAGACGACCAGACGTTGCGGCATAAGTGACCGGACGCTGAGCCTCCAGCGTCCAGTCATTTCCAGTAAGGTTCCAGAAATGAATTTTCACAACCGAACGCGTTCGGTCACTCGGCAACTCTTCTGTGCGCGGCCATGTTAGTGTGACCGGACGCAGTCAGCCAGCGTCCGGTCGTTTTAGCGTCAGCGTCCGGTCGATGACCGACGCTGCGCCTCTTCTGCTGCTACTGATCGAACACGCCTGTCCTTTAGAGACCAGCGTCCGGTCATTTATAGTGACCTTCGTCTTTTCTATCTAGGGCGCCGGTGGCACCGTCGGACTGTCCGCACTCTACGAGTGGACACTCCACCGATGAAGTTCCTAACCCTTGCTCAAATGTGCCAACCACCAAGTGTATCATCTTATGCACATATGCTAGCATATTTTCACAAACATTTTCAAGGGTGTTAGCACTCCACTAGATCCTAAATGCATATGCAATGAGTTAGAGCATCTAGTGGCACTTTGATAACCATATTTCGATACGAGTTTCACCCCTCTTAATAGTACGGCTATCAAACCTAAATGTGATCACACTCTCTAAGTGTCTTGATCACCAAAATAAAATAGCTCATACCATTTATACATTTGCCTTAAGCCTTTTGTTTTTCTCTTTCTTCTTTTCAAGTCCAAGCACTTGATCATCACCATGGCATCACCATCATCATGTCATGATCTTCATTTGCTTCACCTCTTGTAATGTACTACCTATGTCATGATCACTTGATAAACTAGGTTAACACTTATGATTTCATTAATTCACCAAAACCAAACTAGAGCTTTCAGCGGCGTCGGGGCAGGTGATCCATGGGGCGCAGCCGGGGACAGGGCCGGCTCCTCCTCCTCCTCCTCCACCCCTCCTCCACCCGCCGGCGTTGGTGGGCCGGCGTGGGCGAGCTGGCCACGCTCGGCCACACGCGGGCGCGGGGGCGGGGGCTAATTAGTAAGCATCGTATATGACAACGTGCACGAAATCTTCTGAAATTTTTATCATAGCCTCCACATACGATATCACGACATCTCAACAAGTTTCATGATTTTTGGACTTCGTTTGCTTTTTATAGAATTTAAAAACACTTCGCACGCAAGTTCGCGGTCATGTTTCGTGAACAAGATGTCCGAAATTTTAGGTCCGTTCCTAGATACGGCCTCACACTACACTCAGTAACATGACTATTATTTTTGAATCATTAAATTCCATTATTCGTACCACGTGCAGTTCAAATTTATATTTTTTGAAAAAATTCAAGTAAACGAAATAAAATAACTAAATATATCAAACAACCACAAAAAATCCCCAAATTCTAACGAGGAGTTTTTGGTACTTTAAAAGGGTTGCACAAAAAAATTGGAGGCAAAAAAAACTTTGCCGAGCGCCGGGACATGGCACTCGGCAAAGGGGGTCTTTGCCGAGTGCCAAGAATAAGGCGCTCGGCAAAGAGGTTTTTTGAATTTTTTTTTAGAAATTTTCTCTTTGCCGAGTGCCTTCACAGGGGCACTCGGCAAAGGTATTTCAAAAAAAATAAATTTTTTAATTTCTTCCTTTACCGAGTGTCGAAGCTGTTAGGCACTCGACAAAGACATTTCAAAAAAATATTTTTATCTTTGCCGAGCGCCGTGTCAGAAGCACTCGGCAAAGTATTTTCCAAAAAAAAATCTTTGACGAGTGTCTAACAGCAGGCACTTGGCAAAGAAGGACGTGGCCGAACACCGTTACGCGGGGCAGCCTATGCCGAGTACCGCGCTTTTGCCGAGAGCCTGGCACTCGGCAAAAAAGTCCTTTGTCGAGTGCCCTTTTTTGCCGAGTGCGACACTCGGCAAAGAAGGTCTTTGCCGAGTGCTTGATTTTTGACACTCGACAAAGAAGTTTGCACTCGGCAAAGGCCCTGTTTCCAGTAGTGCTTCTCATGTTACGCTGCCATAGTGGTGTAACAATGGAACAGTGTATATATTTGATCATCGGGAGCATGAGCCGCACCGTTTCAGCGAAATAACAGTGTTTTTCTCTCACAACGAATCAACATTAGCCATCTCTTCCGGCGGCCGAACAGAGCCTAAAGTCGCCGTGTTCGTTTGTTGGTTTCTGGGCTGATTTAGACTGGCTGGTGCTGGTTTGTTGTGAGAAGAAAACACTGTTGACTGGTTGAATAAGTCTGACTGAAATCAAGAAGCGAACCAGGCCGAGTATAAGGGCCAGTTTAGTTCCCTAAAATTTTGCTAAATTTTTCAAGATTCCCCGTCACATCGAATCTTTGGACGCATGCATGAAGTATTAAATATAAATAAAAAATAAAACTAATTACACAGTTTAGACGAAATCCACGAGACGAATCTTTTAAGCCTAATTAGACTATGATTGACACTAATTGTCAAATAACAACGAAAACCGCTACAGTAGTATTTTGCCAAATTTTTTTGGTATCTTAACGAGGCCTAAGCATAAGCCTAGCCAAATAGGGCATTAAATATGTGCTAGCAGCTCACTGGCACTGAAAAGGGAGTAGCCTTGCTACAAGCACCGACTGTGCAAAAGCGACATGCTGCCGACTGCTGCGTAGGCTTTAGGCTACCAATCGGCCGGCGACGACATGTGAGTTGTGAGTTGTGACAGACAGGGGACTGGTGACAGATGGACATGGATTTGTTGTTGCGGCAACAAGTTACATTAATCTAGCTTGTGAATCGTACGTCGTCTCTCTTGTAATCATGAAACCCAATTGAATCTCGCTCTCACGGCTGATTAACCGCCTGTTTTATCAACGATTCCTTATCGAGGAAGTTCGTTCGTCTTCTCCGCCGTGTCCATGGCCATGCGTGCATCCTCCGATTCTTCTCCCAGCCGCAGCGGGATAGATGCGCGCGTGACCCAGCCGGGCCCGGTGCAGTCGAGCTAGCTAGGCGTCACCGGTGCCAATATGCCATCATCAGCCAGCTGATGAAGCAACACGCTTGGCCGAGAAGATGAGATGGTGAGCGCGCGCGAGGAGCTAGCTAGCGAGGTGCCCCCACGCGTGCGTACGTACGTTGTGTCGCGACCGATTATAGGACAGCCGGTTACTATGCCGAGGTCTCAGCAGATGCAAATGCAAGTAGATCTCTTTCAAAAAAAGAAAAAAGCAAGTAGATGAGGACGAGAAGCGCGGGAAATTTTACTAGCTATATACAATAATCCGAGCCGGCTTTGCGCGACAAAGTAGGCGATCTTGTGACAGGGCAACACGGATTCGATAGCGCTAATTGCGTCTAGCTAGCGTCGTGGCAATAAACAAGATCCACGTACGTCGATCTTCAATCAATTTGTAAATAGATCTATATATGTAGGAGCATTATTTATATATGAATGAATATATCTATCCCCGCAGGAGGAAACAACGTTGGTGTATACTCAAGTGCCAATGTCTGAATATTTCTCCATTATATCGTTATTTCCGAAGTGGACATTAACAAAAAAAAAAAAAAAAAAAAAAAAACTCGACCCGCGAGGGTAGGATAGCTCCCGGACATCGTACTTAAGAAGAATAACTTTTCTGATGCAAGTCGAGAAAACTCCCAAACCTTTGCCCCACTCATACACAGCGGCACCGCAGCTCCCGTGAGACTGGCCTGGCCTTAGACCTGTACTTTTGCGTAAGGCAGGCGAGGATATTTTTTTTCAATGCGCAGATAAACTGCACCTCCTCTGACCAATAAATCCGCCCCTAAGGGTTTGAACTCTGGCCGGTAAGGTGCAAATTGCACAGACAGACCAATTAGCTTTATTTGTCGATATATCTCATGCCCTCAAGGGCTAGTGCATGTATCTCGGGACGAAACTGCATGCGTTTGTTTTTAGACAGGCAAGTACTTTCCCTGTGTCCAAGTTGCTGGATCAATATATCTTGAGAAATGTACTACCCATGATGTGCATATGTCGATCGTCGTCACTGGGGGTGGGGGATTGTATTCACGGGACGAAGGATCTTCTGTGGTACGGTGCCCCAGCCCCACTGTGGCGTCTGGGAATTATTGCTATCTTCCCACAACTTGATCCTAGCGAAGCAATAATCTTTAATTAACTTGTTGAAATTACGTCCAGATGCAAAGCATATATAGCTGCAAGTAATCAACTACGATCGAGCAGTTATCTTGTGACACCGTACCACTACTTCCCCTATGTCTTGGCACACATATATAGCGCCAAAGGGCCCATGGCCACTTGGGACCTGGTTTGAAAGCGGATGTTTGGCCCATTGCAAATGAGCTGGTGCATACACATATGCTTTGGATCGGTGATCAGACATCGCATTCGAGTTCGCGTGTGGCGCAATTGCAGCCGTAACGGCAACATTCCCGTGCTGCATGCAACGAGTGCGTGCGCGCGGGTACATCTCAGTTCAGTTTAATTACTTATTACGCGGGGCATGGCTGATGAGTTGCGAATGCACAATCCACATAATAATCACATAATAAGACCGGCCATTTGTCTAGGAAAATACATGCGTAGTACTGTCCAAGGAACATCTTTAGCTATACTGCTATAGAGCAAGGCGGTTGGCAAGAGAGAAGACCCAAGATAACCTGGAGGAATACACTTGTACGGGCATATTCTTGGGGATATGCCTTAGCTGGGATAGAGCAAAGATGTAAAATGATATTTCTATGAATAATGCCATATAAAAGAGGAATCAAACCCTATGTAAAGGAGAAAGTTAGTTGAACGCTACTTATAAAACCCTAATTGTGCTTGGGCCCACCTATGTCGAGCCTTTGCCCAAGCGGCGGCTCCGCTTCTAGCTTACTCTGCTGGGACCTATTTTCCCAACAGTGTTCATGTGAGCTGTAGATGCATGCAGTGACACCCCCGCCCACCACGAGTAACGAACATGATTTTATACAAACAGTGGTCAGTGGATGTCATCAGCAGTAGCCTGCGGACAATTAGTCACAGGGGGTTGTGCGCAGGGAAGCCTCCAAAACCGGCACACAACTTACAAGATTCCTACTTGTCAAATTGTTCATCATCCAATCCAACTGAGAACATGCTGTGATCTGCGCACAGGCGGCTGCTACCATGCAACAACTATGCATAACCTTGGATTGGATGGGATGACACGGCGAGCCTGGGCCAACACGCCTGGATTTGCACGGACCTTGCGTCCAAAAATGGTCGCGCTGAACGCGCGGCGAACGGCACTGCCGTACCCGTGCTGCCCACATGGCCATTTCCGCACAGAAACGGCCTGCGACACTGCGCGGCTTCTCACAGGCCCAACGGGTGCGCAACTCATTTCTGCTTCGGCCCACAGCCTCAACAATGGGGTGTCAGCCCAGATGTCCGGTCCCCGCCCCGCGAATCTCAGCCTTCTTCTCCCAAGCACGACGCGCACGCGCACGCGCCAGACGCTTCCAGAGCATTCCACACCATTCGATCTCACACGGTTCATCGACACAAGCCTCTCCCGGAACACTCCCAACCGCAACCTCACACCACACGGCCGAACCGACGAGCACCTCAGCCCCACGCCACCGTCCAGCGCCGTAGCCAGCCCAGTGCTCCGCCGGCGATCCGGCCTCTCCAGAGTCCAGACGCGTCTACGTCCCCCTCGGCCGACCCCGACGCCGCCACATGTCGACGCAGTCCATTTCGCCGGCGTCCGCGGCCGCGCAGTTCACCTACTTCCCCGTGTCCTTCCACCTCCAGAACGCGCAGTACGCCGCATGGCCAGCGGGGACCGCAGCCGCGCCGGCGGTGGCGCCGGTGCCTGCGTACAACGCCATCTACCCCATGCCCCAAATCCAGCAGGTATATTACGCGAGCTGCACCTTACGATCAGAGTTTCAAGGGCTATGTTTTTGGTAATTTATTTGGGTATACGGAAGTAAAGGTGATTGTGGATTTAGCGATGGCCGATGGGGACAATCTAGCTAGACGCGTTCTGTCTCCGCGGGATGGGGAGAAGAAAGCACTCTCTGCCCTTTTGTGTTTTCTTGATGTGGCCATTCTATTAATACTCCTATCTTCTATCTTGTCTGCTTGGTTAGACACCTAGGACATAATAAAAATCATTTGATTAGTGATGGTTATGCCACTATATATGTAGGACTTTAGGTATATTATTATTATCCTACCTTTGATAGCTAATGATTCTGACAAAGATCTATCCTAGTTCAGACATCCCTCTAGTTCATTGTAACTTTCAGACGAAACTATTTATTGCCTTGCAAGATCTAGCTGCAAAATGTTCGATGGAAACTGATTGATCCGTGATGCAATTCTTAATGGTGCATTCCCTGTGTTATGTAGCTCTTAGGCCTACAAAAGTATCTGTGCAAGATAACTTAGGTATGCAACAAGCAATCTGTGTCGATTAGTGCTGATTCTTTTTCAAGAACCATTGAGATCACATCCGAATGAAATGAGGGCGGCAGTATGGGTTTCACATACTGTCTTCACTCCAAGAGAAATAGCTATTGTCATGTGATATCTTTTCCCTGTTGACACTTGACAAGTTAAAAGTGCAAGCTTTGGTTCAGTAGAAGTGCATTATACCATTGCTTCATAAGGTCTTACATCTACATCTATCCTTTTTTTTATTCCTTCATCTGTGTTTATGCCGTAAGTATTTTTTAAATATGGTTTATGCTGAAAATATTTAGTGACTTGTCTATTTTTTGTGTCTTCCAGGCCCAACAGTTGTTCCAAAAGGACTCGAAGATAATTACTCCTGAAGCTCTAGCTACTGTTAAAGCTGCTATTGCAAATAGTGAGAAAGAGAAGAAGGTTGAAGCAACCAAAAAGGCAGTGCCTCGAAAGGCAGCTGGGCAAAGTTGGGAGGACCCTACCTTGGCTGATTGGCCTGAAAGTAAGATATCTAATTCTCTATTGTCTTTTTTTCACAATGTTTCTCAAATGCTCCAATTCTGTGGTTATGGGATCCTTAACCTGGCAATGTGGCGGTTTTTTAGCTCTTATTGTCCGTTATCTTGCAGACAACAACCATGAGAAAATGTCAGTCTCACAGGCAAGAACTAAAGTGCTCTATCTATTATGCTTTGATCTGAAACAAATTGCTCTTTTTCCCTTTCTCTAAAGGTGCTCAAGGATGTGATGTGTAGCCCAACAGATTGCCACACGGGATTTAGGTGGGCTTGCGATGATTACTAAACATTTTCAAATTACCTAATTCCTATGCTTACCTGATTTGTCACATGTAATTCAATATTGTTTCATGTGCCTTTATTAATCTTAGACATGCTTATGCTGTTATATGAAATACCATATTCTTCTAGTGATGTTTGATGTGAACATATGTGTAGGGTTTCAGTGTCTTCGTGCATTAACAAGCACACACCCCTACTGTTATGTTCCCTCCATTACTTAGTTCGCCATATTGGCCAGTGAAGAGTCATGTAAGACTGGTGGCATGCTTGTTCTGTCGATTGTTGGTCTGTTGGCTGTAGGAACTTTGTCTTGGCTGCTTTCTTCGTTGCTCCTTCCCTCTTCATATGGTTGATTTAAGTTTGAATGATGTCCATCCACCTACAATATTTATGTAATGTCCACAATTTCTAAGATGTGTCATAGATGTCTTTTTCATGAAAAAAAAAATCAGTATTGTTAAATGTGCACCATTTCCTCTTCATATGGTTGATTTAAGTTTGAATGATGTCCATCCACCTACAATATTTATGTAATGTCCACAATTTCTAAGATGTGTCATAGATGTCTTTTTCATGAAAAAAAAATCAGTACTGTTAAATGTGCACCATTTCGGTCAATGCAGCTCTTTAAGTATTTAATAGTTAAATATTCTATAATTGTTTTGCTAGCACTCACCTGCCCAGTGGCCACAACTTCAAGTTTTGAGTTGCACTATAAGTCATTTGTGCATTGATAATGTGATTCTACCTTGTAATCTTCCTGATGACATTCAGTTAGTTTCTTTAGGGATACTTCAAGTATCCTCATTGACGATTGCTTGATCTCTCATCTACAGATGACTTTCGTTTGTTCTGTGGTGATCTTGGAAATGAAGTGAATGATGATGTTCTTGCTAAGGCATTCTCAAAATATCCATCCTTCAATATGGCCAGGGTGAGTTTGACCTTTTCCATACAGTTACATTGTTCTTATTTTCTGCTCTTCCTAACAGTTTTAATCTTCTATTTTTTACTAAGCGAATGTTGATCTCTTCTGTACCAGGTTATGCGGGACAAGTGGACTGGTAAAACTAAAGGATATGGTTTTGTTAGTTTTGCTAATGCATCTGATCTTACTTCTGCCTTGAAGGAGATGAATGGTATGAATACTAGCTCCTTTGATGTATCCTTTGGCTACCAGAGGTACTGCAACTTACAGAACTAAGAATCATGCAGGTAAATATGTCGGAAACCGGCCAATCAAATTACGGAAGAGCACATGGAAGAACAGGATAGACTTCGAAGCTTTGGAGAAGGGAAAGGTTAGTTCTCATAGTCATCATGTGTTCCTTTTATTTTATATATATGAGTGCTCAGTTTGCTCATGTGCATTTTGCTAATTTTCTGCAGACTCAACCACAGAAGAAAATCAAACTGCGGAAAAGAAGTGTTCTTCACAAGTGAAACTGAAAAATTCTGCTTGTTCATTGTCTGTCAGTATCACATTTGGGAAAGTTGTCTGAAGCTTTAGCAGTTTTACTTAACATCAGATGTACGACCAATAGTCACAAAGTTCCCTGTGACACTGTGTACAATCGCAGACGTTGGTGACTTAACGGGTGTAGCTGAATAGTTGGATGACTGGATCCAATAACTTGCACCTGTAGTGCAACGGTCCAATCTTACTGTGGGCAATGTAGTTATAAATACTCCAGTGACCAGTGCTATTGTTGTGAATTGTGATCTTTATTTAGAAATTCGTGTATAACGGGTGTTGGCCTGTTGAATCCTAGTGCTAATCGTAGCTAGCTAAGTGACCAGTGCAAATTATGTACATACCCCTCCGTGGTTGTTCCAAGATCCATTAGTGCTACTAATAGTAAATTGTTACTGGCTATTAGTTAGCTAGTTATTAACAGCGGCTATTTGGATGAACATATCACTAGGTGGTTGGAATCAATTAGTAAAAACATTGTAAGCACGACTCTAGCTAATAGTCAGCAGCTCCCCATGCTAAATTTAGTCGCTAAATATATATTGGCACCAATTATTTCAACGGGGACTCACTGTTTGTTTTTCACTACATAAATGATTATGGCCCTGTTCGTCTTACCCCATACTCGGCTTATTTGGGTTTTTTTTTCAGCCGGAACAGTATTTTTCTCTTACAACAATTCAGTCGGAACAGTGTTTTTCAGCCAGTTTTAGCCAAGTTTCAGACAAGCGAATGGGGCCTATGTGTTATCTAAATTGTTATTGTTGACTCGATTTTTCTCTTAAGTTCCTCTCTTAGACTGTCTCAAACAGGTGACCCATAAAGGCACTCAAACCCAAAATGGATCCTCCAACAGAGTACCTATACAGAGACCTATTTTAGGTGTCAGGAGAGACATAACCTAAATCTGAGTATTTTTACTCCTGGAAACACATATGCAGAAATGATTCTCTTTTGAGTCTTGGCATTGGAAAAGACCAGTATTGAACCCTTTGCCTCTAGCGTTACCCAAACATGAAATGAGTCTTAGGTGCCATTGTTGAAGATAGTCTTAGTGGTACAAATATCCTTTGCCCTGTTCGTTTGGGCTCGTTTGGCTTATAAGTCATAGCTGAAAGTACCGTTGATTGGTTTAGTATGAGAGAAAAATACTATTTATTAACTGATAAAGCATGACTTATAAATCAAATATGACTGAATTGTCTGTCTTTTTATTTTTGGGCGCTCTCGTTCAACTTGTGTTGAAAGTGGGCAGCCGGTTGCGCTGCAAGTCTGAACCCGGCAACATGGGCCACTGATCTCATCTCGGGCGTCTGCTCTCAGCGAGATACGGCGACTATCCTCTGCGGTATGTGGGCACTATGGATGATGCGAAACAAAAGATGCCATGGTGAGCAGCCGATGGGAATCCACCAAGCTGTTTTGTGGGCTAGAGACACAGCGCACGATCTTTGGCAGCTCAGCCAGATCCTGGGTGGGTGAAAATCAACTCTGATGCAGCGTTTCAGGCAGCTGGCAATGTGGGTGCGACGGCTTGTATCATTCGCGATCACCATGGAGCGTTCAAGGTAGCACAAGCGCGCTGGTATGATCGAGGCCTCGATGCTTGTATGATAGAGGCCCTGGCGTGCCGTGATGGGCTGAAGCTTGCCAAGCAACATGGGGAACAGCGCGTGGTGCTGGAGACGGACTGTTTGGAGCTAGTAAACCTGTGGAAGACTGAAGTACAATGCTCCATCGTTGATCCGGTTTTGAAGGAAATTCAGGAATTGCGTCTTGCCTTTCAAGATTTCTCTTTCGTTTGTGATAGAGCAACTCCAGTGGAGCAACTAAACAAGCCCATATTCTAATTTTAGGGGCTTGAGCAAAAAAAAAACCCACTCCAATGGGGCTCCTACTTGAACTCCCATTTTAGGAGAACTCCCAAAATTTAGTTTCAGGTCCCCAGGAACCAGGGGCTCCTATTCCGCCCCCGACGCCCTCCCGCCGCCACCCCGCCGCCGTGGTCGCCTCTCCTCCACCGCCGCTCCTCTTCCCGCACGCGGCCGCATCCTTCTCCTCTCCACACGAGCACCGCGGAAGCTCCTCCCCACAGCGACTCCTCCCGGCTCCTCCCGGCGGTCCGGCGAGACCCCGCAGATCCGGCAAGCTCCGCCCCGAAGCTCGTGGATCTGGCGAGGTCCTGGTCCGACGAGCCTCCTCTTCCTCTTCTCCCGCCGGTTCTGCTCCTATGGACGGCAGCGCGTCAGGAGGATTCTCCGGAGGCGGGCTGCCTCCCCGTCCGTTGGTGTCTACCACACGACGTCGTGCTCCGTTCGTCGCGCCGCATTCCCATCCTCCCACGTCGTCTTCTCTTGACGCCAACCGGCCTGGTCACCAAGAACATCCTTCTCCCAGCGGCGGCGGCAGTGGTGGCCGGATGCCTTCTCCCAGCTGCGGCGGCGTTGGCGCCGGTGTCGGCTTCTCTCGTCGGCTCCCCAACGACCCACCTCCACTCGGCCCTCGCGCGTTGAACTTCACAGAGCCTCACGCCGCCACCTGGGATGCCTGCAGAATGACAACATCACCAGCAGAAGTGTACGAGGTCGCCGGCGACGACTTTAGCCCCAACCATTGGACGCCTGACTACTCGGTGAGTTTAGCCCCAAAGATTATGTTCTATATGCTCCAAAGATTAGTGTCTCAATGTGAATGCTATCTGACACCAATGGGTCTGAATGCCATTTGAGTTCTGATGCTAATATTTTGTGTGAATGTGAAACTGAATTTTTGGTGCATGCACAGCTGATGGACATGTGACCTCAATGTCTGCAATGACAGCTCCGAGTTGGGATAGATTTGGTGTTAGTTGGGGAGGGATTTTCTAGCTGAGCATCATTTGGTTGTTGGCATGCTCAATTCTTGTCATGAGCAGTTGTCATGCTGTGAATTTTTTTATCAGTCATGAATACTAGCAGTCGCAGTAGATGGCATTCAGTTAGATTGTTGACTATCTATTTGCCACTGTACTCATTTTCAGTTTCACTGAAAATTGACTGTCTCTTATTCTTTGCAGCAACCATGGGCTTCAAGTTCACAATATTTCACAAACATAATGACACAGGAAAAGGATGATGATTTGGAATTGGTGAATCAGCAAGCTGCCACTCCAAGTACCGCGCGGGAAAGGAGCATCCAAGCGAGGTAGTAACTACACTAGTCTTGAAGATATCCAACTTTGCAAATCCTGGATTCATATCAGCAATGACCCTATCATAGGGAATGATCAGGCAGGAAAAACTTATTGGGAGAGGATTGCTAATGATTTCCACAGGAACATGGACTTTGAGTCCGATAGGACTCCAAATTCACTCGAGCATAGCTTTGGAATCATACTAAAGGAGTGCATGAAATTCCAAGGCTACTACGAGGAGGTCGAGCGTCGTCATCCAAGTGGCGTCCCATACAAAGAACATGTATGTCATCTTGCACTTGGTTCATCCCATATGTTGTCGCTGCTATATATCTAATCACGCACTTGATCTTTGCTGCAGTTGCTGGAAGCCCATGAAAGGTATGCCAGAAAAGCGAAGGGCAAAAAATGTCAATTCGAAGAATGCTAGCTCACGTTGAGGCATACTCAGAAGTTTGAATCAACACTTGAAGTCAGCAAGAGGCCGGCCAAGTCCAGAGAGCTCAACCTCTCCGTAGGAACTCAACAAGACTATGACTCAACTGCCCAAGGCCAAGAGAGCTCTTCAGTTCCTTCTGCCAAGACAACCCGACCTCTGGGTAGAAAGCAATCCAAAGAGAAGCTGAAAAAAAATGAAGGAGAGGATGAGTACAAGGATATGATGCAAACCTTAGTGGTACTCAAGACCGAGGAATATAAGATGAAGAAAGAAAGGTGGGACAAGGATATGATGCTTGAGCAGCGCAGGATTGAGGTGGAAGAGCGGCGTCTGCAGTGGGAGCAAGAACAGAAAGTTATGTTTTGTGATGTCACCACCATGGATGATGATCAAAGGTCATATGTGAAGGCAAAGAGAGCTCGGATTGTGAAAGAGATGAGCGGTAGTGTAAGCGAGACGGCTAGTGGTGAGAGTGGAGTGTAGGTTTCGTGAGAGTGGAGTGGTCATTTCTTAAGTTTATGTCTCAAGAAAATTAGCATCTTATTGCTCTCTGTTGTTATTGCTCTCTGTTGAAAAGCTTGGTGTGTTCTTCAGTTCAATGAGGGTACTATGTGTAATATGAATTATGTAGTCTGCAAACTATGGCTGTGCCTTGGTCATTTGTGAAAGACCTTTTCCTTCAGTTTGAATTATGTGCCTTGCTCTCTGTCTTTGCTTGATAATCAGTGTACTAAATCTGAATGTGCTACATAATATATTACATTTCATTGCCAACAGTTCAGAGAAAGCTTGCCTAGCTCTAGGACTATTATACATTTTTACTTTCATTCACAAAAGTTCAAAAGCATGCCACTTCCATTCAGTGTTGCTTCACTGCTACTAAAAACTGAACCAAAGTGTTACAGTATAAGTGGTAGAAAAAGTGCTTCACTGGTTGTTTATGCCACTGCACAACACATGACTTTTATAGTAGCTGATGTCCTACAGCAGTTGATGTCCGTCATTGAGACTATACCCAAGAATCCAGAACATATAAGCAATTTGCTAACCACAGTAGGAAGCCTCAATCGTAAATCAAAAGCATCAAAATCCCTGGTGTAATTAAACATTATGAATAGTTCAAATATGCAGAATAACAGCAGTAGTTAAATAATTACAACTGGAAAGCTCTTGCAAGTGAATAAGTTTACTGAGCTGCCAAACAGGCCCTGTCTAATTTCTGCAACACAACTCTCATTCAGATGGCCATGCAAACCAAGAATATAGGAAAAAGACACATACAGTCCTAACTATCTAGAACTATGAATTGCCCACAAGTGCTCTACAAGGTCATCTCGAAGTTGCTCATGTGAAGACCTATCCTCAATCTCATCGTGTATCTTCAGGAAGTCCTCTAGCACAAGTGGATTACGACGTTGGTAGTCCATAGGTTGCAACACAGGGACACCCTCCTGATGGTAGTTAAAATCATCTTCCTCATCTCGCTCATCCTCAATGATCATGTTGTGCAAGACTACACAAGCTTGCATTATATACCATAGATCTTCCTTGTCCCACATTCTTGTAGGACCCCGCACAATTGCAAAGCGAGCTTGGAGTACCCCAAACGCTCTTTCCACATCTTTCCTCGCTGCTTCTTGTGCCATTGTGAAGTGGATCTTCTTGTTGCCCTGTGGATGTTGAAAAGCTTTGACAAACGTTGCCCAGGCTGGGTATATCCCATCAGCAAGATAGTACCCCATTGTGTACTTGTTTCCATTGACCATGTATTCCACTTGTGGCGCCGTCCCAGAAGTCAGACTCTGAAATAGTGGAGAGCGGCGCAAAATGTTGATATCATTTAGAGAACCAGGAAGGCCAAAGAATGCATGCCATATCCATAAATCTTGTGATGCAACGGCCTCAAGGATCATGGTCGGCCCATCTTCCTTCCCTTCGTATGCTCCTCTCCAACCTACTGGGCACTTGTCCCATTTCCAATGCATGCAACCAATGGAACCATGCATACCTCAGAACCCTCTTGCACTATTAATTGCCAACAGCCTAGCTGTGTCCTGGGCATTGAGGGCCCTCAAGTATTCTTCACCAAAGAAATCAACGACAGCCTTCACAAAATGTTTTAGACACTCAATGATTGTGCTCTCTCCCTGAAACGATCAAGATGCCCAAGAGGGGGGGTGAATTGGGCTAATTCTAAATTTTTTTTGCAATAATCAAATCCTATGGATAGCCCAATTAACCCCTTGTGCCTAGAAAAGTGTTTCTATCAAATTAACACATAAAAGACTTGCAACCTATGTTCCAAACTTACTCTAGCATGGCAATTCTATGAATGTAAAGACAAGTATTGAATTGCTCAAAGTAAATACTTAAAGTAAATGCTCAAAGTAAATGGAGAGAGGAACGCGGCGATGTTTTGCCGAGGTATCGGAGAGTCGCCACTCCCCACTAGTCCTCGTTGGAGCACCCGCGCAAGGGTGTAGCTCCCCCTTGATCCGCGCAAGGATCAAGTGCTCTCTACGGGTTGATTTTTCAACACTCCATCGCGGTGAATCACCCAAAACCGCTCACAACTTGAGTTGGGTCACCCACAAGCTCCGCCGGGTGAACACCAAGCTCCCAATCATCACCAAGCCATCTAGGTGATGGCGATCACCAAGAGTAACAAGCATGAACTCTCACTTGATCACGCGAAGCCTAATGAGAAGATGGATGCACACTTGTCTACTCTTGATTCACTAATGAGGTTTCACTCTTAGATTCTCAAATCACAAACACCTCACTAGGACCTTGCTCTTCTTGGCACTCACAAACGTGTTTCTCAGCTGTTGGAATGAGCAAAAGTAACTCCACACATGAGTGGAGCTTCTATTTATAAGGCAGCCTGAAAAACGAACCGTTATGAGCTTCTGCGGGGTGACCGGATGCTCCGATCATGTTGACCGGACGCTCCGATCAGTTCAACCCGCGAACCAGTAGTAATGAGTTGACCGGACGCTGGTAGGGTCCGGTCAGCACTGACCGGACGTGTTCGGTCGCATAAAACCCTTACTGGAACCTTACTGGACTCGATCGGACGCTGAACCCTCAGGGTCCGGTCAGTATTGATCGGACGCGTCCGGTCACACTTTCTCAAGTCTGGACCCTTACTGGAGTTGACCGGACACTGGCCCTCAGCATCCGGTCACATTGACCTTCCAGCGTCTGGTCACACCAGACTTGTTCTCCTCGGTCAAATGAACTCACCGGACCCTGCGGCCAGCGTCCGGTCAGTATTTGACCCTTCATTCACTTCCAACTCTCGATCAATTGTGAATGAAGTTTGCTCCATGGGATCAAAGGGCTTCGTAGGAGCTATCTAGAGCTAGTTTTAACAAGTGTGCACCACACCTAACTCACTAGACTCAACTAGGTCAAGCTACCCGTCCATACCCCCCTTAATAGTACGGCCAAAGGAAAAACAAAGTCCTAAACTACTCTAAGTGTCTCTCCAACTCCAATCGACACTTAGAACTAGTCATCCTTAACCTTGTCGTCCATCCTTTGAAAACCGAAACGATTTCCATCGTAGGGGCATGACAACTTTGATTGCCCGATTGATCTCCATTACCATGACCTAACTTAATTGTATCTGCAAAACACACATTAGTTATAGTAATCTTGTATTGTCATTAATCACCGAAACCCAACTAGGGGCCTAGATGCTTTCAATCTCCCCCTTTTTGGTGATTGATGACAATACCACCTCGAGTATGTGAAAGAGTGAGGTTTTTGACGGGCTTGGTTCATATAAGCTTTTGTCGATAAGAACAAAAGTGTTAGTCAAGCTTATATGACCCAAGCCAACACAATGTACTCAAAGGATGTGAATTAAGCATGAGTATGATTAACAAAGCTCATTTGCAACGGAGTTTAAACGCGGAAGCAAAGGTAAATGAGCATAACACAAGTGATATGACATTTAAATAATGCAAAGTAGAAAGCACACATGTCATATATCACAATCACATAGATAGCACTATCACATATATATAATAGTATGCATGAAAGTAAACACATGAATGCATAAGTAATAGTGTATCACACAAATAGAACTCCAAATGTATATAATAAGCTAATACTAGATAACTAGCTCCCCCTAAATGTAGCTCCCCCTGAGTCTACATACTCGAACCCTCTCCCCCTTTGGCGTCAAACACCAAAACCTAAGGGTCGGTCGGCGGGGCTGCAGCGGACAAGCCAGGCGCTGAAGAACATGGGGCAAGCTGGAACTAGGCACCATCATCATCTGACCCTGAGCTCTGAACTGACTGACCCTCTATGGCAGGAAGTGTCGCTGAAGCGGTCTGGGTCTGAGCTGGGGCTGGTGCTGCCTGTGAAGCTGCTAGAATGTCTGTCGTAGGATCTGACGAGGCGACAGATGAGGGGAGCCTCTGAGTAGTCACTGTGACTGGAGCTGCTGTGGAGGGACCGGCAGTATGCATATGAGGCAGAGTAGGCATGCCGGTCAACTCGCTGAAGGATGCTCCAAGACTCCTGGAGACTGACGTGTCAGGCACGAATAGCGAGGAAGACTGCTCTGGTGTGAAGCCCGTCTGAAGTGGAGTGAACTGTGGGGCTACCACGGGTGAGGCTAACCACTGGGACACCTGTACAAGAGGTGAAGCAAACTGAGCTAGAGGCTATCCCTGACTCTGGAGCCCACTGGGCTGTACTGCTGGAGTCATCGAAGTGGTGGCAAGCGGAGCAAGCTAGGGTGAAGACTATGGCTATGGGGCCCCAAGAGCTGTCACTACATGCTGCATGAAACCCATAAGCTGTTGCTGCAAGAGTATCTGCTGTTGATGCATCTGCTGCTGCTACTGCTGCCTCTGGAACTCGTCCTATCGAGCCTAAAACTGGGCGAAAGTAGCAGCTGTCTCCTGTGCCTGTCTATCCTATGTCTGCTGTATCCGCTCAAGAATAGCAATGAGAGCGGGGTCTGTCTGCGGAGCAGGTGGAGCAGAACTGGAGCTACCGGCCTCTACATCGTGTCTACGTGGAGGCATCTGAGGAATAGGCTGGTAGTTGTCGTTAGAGCTATCACTATACTCGCTCACCTCCTGCTGTGCCTCTAGCTCCTCCTCCTCAGTGGCTGCAATCCCTCTAATAATCTCATCCTACTGAGCTGTGGACTCTGGCATGTCGGGACAATGGCTAGGCTATCTGGGTGCCTGAAGAGTGCTGTGTCTGATCCTCTGTGACAAGTTGTAAGTTGGGAACTCTGTGGTGGCACCTGTATACTCATCCATCATACCTGGGGGCTTATCAAGCACTACTCTGCGGATGAGAAACGTGATCCAGTGAGCATAGGGAAGCTGCCTGCGACCCTTGAATCCCTCAGCTATTGTATCCTCCATCTCTAAAAGAAGGAGGTCCCATATATCAAATACTGCCTGCTGCATCAGGGCATTGAGAAGCCAGAGCTATAAGCAAGTTAGGCCCTCCTTGTATCCCAACCTGGGAAGCAGTGTCCTCCTGATAATGGCCTCTAGCACTCTCGCTATATAAGTCAAGTCACTGGGGTTCCTGCTCGACCCCTCACCAAAGGGCTCCTTGAAGCAATGTCGCACTAAATCTATAGGGGGCACCAACCCTCCATGAGGACGCCTGGGAGGCTCCTGCTGTCCATAACAAACCTCATGCATCTTGACAGGCTGATCCTGTAGCCTCAGTATCTCTCTGGCCCTGCCACTTGTCACTCTGTAGTCTTTGCCTCTGAAAGCAAAGTGAATAAATCTGTGATGTGGATCGATGAAGAGTGAAGCATAAAACTGACGAACCCAAGATGGTACATATATTCCCGTCTGTCCAATCAAATTTGTCAACCCTGGCAAATATGATAAGTAAGGCTAAATGTGCTCTCCGACTGCTACCACAATAGACTCTATGCGGCAGACTCTCTAAGATCTGAACACTGCCCCACTGTTGAGATAAGCATTGTAGAAATCTTCCTGCAGTGGCATGTAGAAACCCTCAGCTGCTCTCTCATCCCTCCTCGGAGGAAACCAAACCTCAAACTCTACAAATCGCAGCTGCTGAACCTGTCTAGCCATGGCGGCCCTCAAGTCGAGATGCACCACTGGAGGTGGACCCTATGGTCTAGGTGGTGGACGTGATCCTCTCCGCTGTGTCGGCGGCCTCGGCAAGACTAGTACATGGGTCCATCCAGAGCGACGAAGCTGGGGTGCCGGCTCTATCCCCTCGGCCTCCTGGGTCTGTTGTGCCTGCTCGCCTTCCTGAGTCTGCTGAACTGGCTCCTGCTCTACTGACTGACCCTCCTCAATGGCAACTCGTCGTCCTATAAGCATGGCAGTCCCAGCTGGACTACCATGACGACGCTCAACCTCCTCAAGCACAGCTCTCACTGCTGGTGAAACCGGCTGATCTGCAATGACAACTCCGCTGCAGGCACCACCTCTCTCGGCATGCTCTGCGGCCTCTGCAACAGCTGCTGCTCTCATTGTCTCTACGTCGGGGTACTTGCGCTTCTTGGATGTCACCTGCTTGGTTGACTTGCCCTTCGATCCTGCTGGCTGGCGAGGCGGGGGCCTCCGATCATCATCACCTGGGCCACCACCAACGTTCTTGGTGCGAGCCATCTGAACTGACAAGATGATGAACTGTCACTGACCAAGATTTAACTGTCAAACTGCCGCTTTCGAGGCTTGGCCTTAGTCTGTACTCGCGAGCATGGCCCCGAGTTATCTGACAACTGTCACACGAAACTCAGCGGCACGACACGCTGCACGATAGAATAGATGGATATACAAATAAATACCATATGTCTACTAGATGCGAAACCCTAATAGAGAAAGCAATGTAGATACGAACTTGAATCGAATGGCTTTCTACCTAACGAACAGCGATCCGAGAAAAGATGAGATGTCACGCGGGGGATCCTCGAAACCAGCTCGGGTTAGGTCGAAAACCCTGAATGCGATTTGGAATCAAAACAATGCAGTTGATCTAGGTTCACAGGCAAATTGAATTTGGAGCATTGATCTGGTCTTACCAATGATGGAGGAGGTAGGGCTAGGGCACACGGCACTTGATGACCAGTAGGAAGACTGGAGGCGCGCGGTGAGGCTTGGCAGTGGGCTTGGCTTAGGCGGCGTGGTGGCGAGAGGGTCGGGCGAGCACAGGCAAGGGAGGCGCGGTGGCGTGTGTGACCGGTGCAAGGAGCTCGGCTGCGGGCTAGGCTGCGGCGGCGCGGCATGCTGGACAGTCGCGGGTGAGCAGCGGCGGCGACCTAGCGGCGGCAAGGGCTAGGGCTAGGTCACGGGGAATCAAATCGAAGGCAGCGGTTATATGAGGGTCCCAAACGCGATGGAGAAGGAAACGGAGAAAAGAGTCCTAAAGCCGTGCGAGATCCACTGACCGGACGCTCCGGTGGTAGTGACCGGACGCTACCACCCAGCGTTCGGTCGATTCCAGAGAGGTCCAATTCCTCTGGAATCGAGATCGGACGCGTCCGGTGGTCCATGATCGGACGCAGGCAGGATCCGGTCAGTACTGCCTTTTCTTCCTTCGATCGACCGGACGCTGAAGGTCCTCTTGACCGGACGCACAGACGCAGTGTCCGGTCACTCCTTCGGCAGCAGTTCACCTCCTGTGAACTGACCGAACGCTGGACAGCAGCGTCCAGTACAGCGTCCGGTGCACTTTTTCCAGCAAATCTTCAAACTTCCTTCGCGCTGCCTGTTCCCAATTAAGTCCCAACTTGAATAAGATCCAAATAAACACCAATTGGGACTGATGTGAGTGACCTCTCTCAAACCCTCATATTTTTCAAAAATATTTTGCCTTAGGCTATAATTCTTTTTAAGAAGGCAACAAGAGGGCAAATGGAACAAAACGATAAAACAACATTCATGCATATGCAATACTTGTAAGTAAATCTAGTTGCTTGTCAAGTTTGATCCAAGGTTAAGCTTCTTCACACGCTTTTCGGCGGTTATCTTAACCATGTTAGACAAGCCCTATATGCATTGCCACAAATTAAGCATGTTGTATATTACAATGAATGCAAGGGACAACACAAGCTCAATTTTTAGTGAAGTTACTAAAATCAAGTACATTGAGCTCATTCCGCAATCTACAAAAAGTAGCCTCATCTAGCGGTTTAGTGAAGATATCTGCTAATTAATCTTCGGATCTTACACCTTCTAGTGATATATCATTTTTAGCCACATGATCTCTTAGAAAGTGATGGCGGATATCTATATGCTTGGTGCGAGAGTGTTGAACCGGATTATTTGCAAGTTTTACCGCACTTTCATTATCGCACAAAAGAGGTACCTTTTCTAGAACTACACCATAGTCTAGCAAAGTTTGTTTCATGTATAAAATTTGTGCACAACATGCACCCGTGGCAATGTATTCCGCTTTGGCGGTGGACAAAGCCACACTATTTTGTTTCTTGGAGGACCAAAACACAAGTGATCTACCAAGCAAATGGCACCCTCCGGATGTGCTCTTTCTATCAACTTTGCATCCGGCGTAATCCGAATCGGAATAGCCAATTAATTCAAATAAAGCTCCTTTGGGATACCAAAGCCCAATGCTTGGTGTGTGCTTAAGATACCTAAGAATTCTTTTTACGGCAATTAAATGTGTTTCCTTAGGACTAGCTTGAAATCTAGCACACATACACACACAAAACATGATGTCAGGCCTAGATGCGGTTAAATATAACAAGCTACTAATCATAGAATGGTAGAGAGTTTGATCAATCGGGTTACCTCCCTCATCTAGGTCTAGATATCCATTAGTAGGTATTGGGGTCTTAATTGGCTTACATTCATCCATCTTGAATCTCTTGAGAAGATCTTTAGTGTATTTCTCTTGAGAGATGAAGATGCCTTCTTTTATTTGCTTGACTTGAAAACCAAGAAAGAATGTAAGCTCACCAATCATGGACATCTCAAACTCCTTTGACATCAATTCACCAAATTCTTTGCATGAGTCTTCATTTGATGATCCAAAGATGATATCATCAACATACACTTGACAAATGAAGATATGCCCATCAAGCTTCTTGGTGAATAGTGTAGTGTCGACCTTCCCAATGGTGAAGCCCTTCTCAATAAGGAAGTCCCGAAGGCGCTCATACCAAGCTCTTGGGGCTTGCTTAAGCCCATATAGTGCCTTGGACAACCTATAAACATGATTAGGATATTTAGGGTCTTCAAACCCGGGAGGTTGATCAATATAGACTAGTTCATTAATAAAGCCATTTAAAAATGCATTTTTCACATCCATTTGATATAGTTTCATTTCATGATGTGATGCATATGCAAGTAGGATACGAATGGCTTCTAATCTTGCAACCGGTGCAAAGGTCTCTCCAAAATCCAATCCTTCAACTTGAGAGAACCCCTTTGCAACTAGTCTTGCCTTGTTCCTCACAACAACACCTTGATCATCTTGCTTGTTGCGGAACACCCACTTTGTTCCAATGACTCTTGCACCTTTTGGTCGCTCTTCAAGAGTCCAAACTTCATTGCGAGTGAAGTTATTCAACTCCTCATACATGGCATTAATCCAATCCGGATCTTTAAGAGCTTCTTCTACCTTGGTAGGCTCATAGAAAGAGACAAAAGAGTGATGAGCAATAAATGAAGTAAGTTTTTGAGATCGAGTCATTACACCCTTTGATGGACTCCCTATGATGAGATCTTGTGGATGATCTTGTAGGAGAGGTGTATTTCTTCTATTGACCACTTGAGGAGGAGGTTGTGGAGCATCAATATCTTGTGCTTGTACCACCATTTGCTCATGGGAGATATGAGTATCTTCATTTTCTACTCTCCCATCTTGTTCACCATCTTGTGGTACACTTGATGAAGAAGGTTGGTTGATGACTTGTACATCATCTTCATCATCTTTTGGCTTGATGTCTCCCACCGGAATATTCTTCATAGCCTCTCTCAACGGTTCATCACCTACATCATCAAGATTCTCATGTGCTCCTTGGGAGCCATTAGATTCATCAAATTCCACATCATATATTTCTTCAACCAAGCCGATGGCATGATTAAATACTCTATATGCTTTGGACTTTGATGAGTAACCAACAAGAAAACCAATATCACAACGTCTTTGAAACTTCCCTAGGTGTTGCCACTTCTTGTAGATGTAGCATTTGCAACCAAACACCCTAAAGAAGGAGACGTCCGGCTTCTTCCCATTGAGCAACTCATAAGGTGTCTTGACAAGGAACTTTTGAAGAAATAGGCGGTTGGATGCATAACATGCGGTGTTGATTGCTTCCGCCCATAGAGCTTTGGGGGTGTTGTACTCATCTAGCATTGTCCTTGCAAGAGTGATCAAAGTCCGGTTCTTTCTCTCAACTACACCATTTTGTTGAGGAGTATAAGTTGCGGAGACTTCATGTTTGATTCCAACTTCATCACAATAAGCTTCTATGTTTGTGTTGTCAAACTCTTTGTCATTGTCACTTCTTATCTTCTTGAGCTTCACTTCAAATTCATTTTGAGCTCTCTTGGCAAACTTCTTGAAGTAAGATGCAACTTCGGATTTGTCATGAAGGAAGAACACACATGTATACCTTGAATAGTCATCCACAATCACAAGACAATAGAGATTTCCTCCCAAACTCTTATATGTTGTTGGTCCAAATAAATCCATGTGTAGGAGTTCTAGCACTCTTGTGGTTGACATAAAAGCTTTGGTTGGATGAGTGTTTGCAACTTGCTTGCCGGCTTGACATGCACTACAAAGCTTGTCCTTCTCAAACTTCACATCCTTCAACCCTCTTACCAAATCATTCTTCATAAGCTTCTTGAGTGAGCTCATCCCAACATGAGCAAGTCTTCTATGCCATAGCCACCCAAGTGTTGTTTTGGTGAATAGGCAAGTCTTCAAGTTTGCATCTTCGGAGGTGAAGTCAACTAGATATAAATTGTTGTATCTAAATCCATTGAATATCACTTGATTGTCATCTACCTTGGATACAACAACCTCCTTCTCGGTGAATAAGTATTGAAAGCCAAGATCACACAATTGCCCAACGGATAGCAAGTTGAAGCTCAATGAAGCAACATAGAGCACATTGGAGATGGAATAATCATTTGATATTGCCACTTTGCCCAATCCTTTAACCTTGCCCTTTGAATTATCTCCAAATATTATTTTCTCTTGTCCATCTACCTCTTCATCTAGTGAGGTGAACATATGAGGATCACCGGTCATATGTTGAGTGCAACCACTATTAATAACCCAATGACTTCCACCGGTCTTGTAGTTCACCTATACACAAGAGATTCAAGCTTTAGGGATCCAAACTTGTTGAGGGTTCTTCACCTTCTCAACAAGTGACTTAGCCACCCAAATCTTCTTAGGTCTACTCTTGTTGGGGGGGTCCTAAGAACATGACTTTCATCTTTCCACTAAAATCTTTTCTAAGTATGTAGTGAGCATTGAAAGCAAAGGGTCTAGCATGCTTGGGCAAGGGTTGTGGTGGTGGAGTTTGACACTCATGAGCAAAGTGGCCTTCTTGTCCACACTCAAAATATCTCTTTGGCTTTGGCTTTGGCTTTGATTGTTGGTGTTGAGCTTGGGCCTTCTTCTTCTCTACACTTGCCATATATCCAATACCACTTCTATCCATCTTCATGACGGTATTCATGAGTAGCTCACTTTGGAGATGCTTGCCTCTAGCAAACTTGCTCAATCCCACCTTGAGATGCTCTTTCTCCATCTTGAGCTTCTTGTTCTCTTCCTTGAGAATATCATTGTTCTTCTCTTCCTTGAGTTTCTTGTTTTCTTCTTTGAGCTTCTCATTCTCAAGGATCAACTCTTTGTCATGATCAAGAGTTTCTAGCATAATAGTGTTGTGACTTTTCATCTCTTCAAGATCTTTCATGAGCTTCTCATTGTCACTCTTGAGCTTGACATACTCATCATAGTCATTGCACTCAACCACTTGCTTGCCTTTGCTACTAGATCCATGCTCAATGCTTTCATCAATTAAATCATCACATGAAGTAGCTATATCAATCTTGACAACATGGTTAGTAGCATCATGTGGCTCATTTGGTAAAAATTCTTGAGCAATAACAAGAGTATCATGATTAATCTTAAGAGTAGTGTATTTATCTTTTAGTTTGTTGTGGCTAGTGATGAGTTCATTGTGCACCCACTCAAGTTTATCATGTTTATCTTTAAGCTCTTTCTTAGAGGATTTGAGCTCCTTGAGTTTGGATGATATAGCATTATTAGTTTCTCTGAGCTCATTATTAGCCTTTTCTAATGTATCACACTTAGCTAAGAGTGAATCATTTTTAGCATCAAGTTTTTCATTTGTAGCTCTACTCTTTCTAATGATCTTAGTGTATTTTCTTAGTATTTTGACAAGATCATCATATGTAGGTGAATCATCATCGCTATCGCTATCATCATCACTAGCTTGATCATCATCACTACTATCATCACTCTTAGTTACCTTACGTTCACCCTTGGCTATAAGGCATAGGTGTGTAGAGGATGATGGCGATGGTGGCGGTGAGGATGCAAGATCAATAGCAATGGCGGCCACCTTCTCATTGTCACTATCATCATCGGATGATCCGCTTGATGAGTCAATGTCCATGAGCCAATCACCGACAATGTAGGCCTTGCCACTCTTCTTCTTCTTGTAGAAGTCCCTCTTTTTGCCATCTCTCTTCTTGTATGGCTTGTTCTTTTTCTTCTTATCTTCATCTTCATTGCTTGAATCATCTTTCTTGCCCTTGTTCTTGAACTTGTCTTTCTTGGGCTTTGTACATTGATGAGCTAGATGGCCAAGTTTGCCACAATTGTAGCAATCCATCTCGGAGATTAGCTTTCTTCTTGAGCTAGTGAAGAACTTCTTCTTGCCGTCAAACTTGATGCCACTCTTGTTTAGCTTCTTTAGCATCTTGGCGGTCTTCTTCACCATGAGAGCAAGACTTTCTTCATCATCTTCATCACTTGAGCTCTCATACTCAAGTCTTGCCTTGCCCTTATCTTGGCTAGCTTTGAATGCTAAGTCTTTCTCTTTCTTCTTTGTAGAGGATGAGCCATCTTATGGCGTGATGTGCATATACATCTCATGAGCATTGATCTTTCCCAAGATTTGTGTCGGTGTAGCAGCGGAAAGATCACCTTGATGTAGCACGGTCACAATGTACCCATATTTGTCAATGGGGAGGACACTCAAGATCTTTCTCACAACGTCGGATGGTGACATTTGAGTAAGTCCAAGCCCATTGACTTCCTCTACAAGAACATTTAAACGAGAATACATTTCATTAGCACTTTCTTTGAGAAGCATCTCAAAAGAATTTAGCTTTTTAATTATAAGATGATAGCGTTCCTCACGCTCACTCTTGGTTCCCTCATGGAGCGCACAAACGTTCGACCATAGTGCATGGACGTCTTTGTGGTTCCTTACACGATTGAACACATCTTTGCAAAGGCCTCTAAAGATGGTGTTGCGAGCCTTTGCATTCCATTTTTCATAGTTCACTTCATCGCCTTGAAGTTGTGCGGCATTCTTAGGTGTTGGGAACCCTTGAGAGGCGGCTCTAAGAATTCCAACGTCTAGAGCTTCTAGGTATGTCTCCATGCGAATTTTCTAATATGGAAAATCACCCCCCTCGAAGATAGGAGGAGGTCCATCCCCGTGAGACATCTTACTCTAAGCGGTTAAGCTTAAAAATGTGAGCACGAGGCTCTGATACCAATTGAAAGGATCAAGATGTCCAAGAGAGGGGGGGGTGAATTGGGCTAATTCTAAATTTTCTTGCAATAATCAAATCCTATGGATAGCCTAATTAACCCCTTGTGCCTAGAAAAGTGTTTCTATCAAATTAACGCACAAAAGACTTGCAACCTATGTTCCAAACTTACTCTAGCATGGCAATTCTATGAATGTAAAGACAAGTATTGAATTGCTCAAAGTAAATACTTAAAGTAAATGCTCAAAGTAAATGGAGAGAGGAACACGGCGATGTTTTGCTGAGGTATCGGAGAGTCGCCACTCCCCACTAGTCCTCGTTGGAGCACCCGCGCAAGGGTGTAGCTCCCCCTTGATCCGCGCAAGGATCAAGTGCTCTCTACGGGTTGATTCTTCGATACTCCATCACGGCGAATCACCCAAAACCGCTCACAACTTGAGTTGGGTCACCCACAAACTCCGCCAGGTGAACACCAAGCTCCCAATCACCACCAAGCCGTCTAGGTGATGGTGATCACCAAGAGTAACAAGCACGAACTCTCACTTGACCACGTGAAGCCTAATGAGAAGATGGATGCACACTTGTCTACTCTTGATTCACTAATGAGGTTTCACTCTTAGATTCTCAAATCACAAACACCTCACTAGGACCTTGCTCTTCTTGACACTCACAAACGTGTTTCTCAGCTGTTGGAATGAGCAAAAGTAACTCCACACACGAGTGGAGCTTCTATTTATAAGGCAGCCTGAAAAACGAACCGTTATGAGCTTCTGCGGGGTGACTGGACGCTCCGATCTTGTTGACCGGACGCTCCGGTCAGTTCAACCCGCGAACCAGTAGTAATGAGTTGACCGGACGCTGGCAGGGTCTGGTCAGCACTGACCGGACGCGTCCGGTCGTATAAAACCCTTACTGGAACCTTACTGGACTCGACCGGACACTGAACCCTCAGGGTCCGGTCACACTTTCTCAAGTCTGGACCCTTACTGGAGTCGACCGGACGCTGGCCCTCAGTGTCCGGTCACATTGACCTTCCAGCGTCCGGTCACACCAGACTTGTTCTCCTCGGTCAAATGAACTGACTGAACCCTACGGCCAGCGTCCGGTCGCACCGGAGCCAGCGTCTGATCAGTATTTGACCCTCCATTCACTTCCAACTCTCAATCAATTGTGAATGAAGTTTGCTCCATGGGATCAAAGGGCTTCGTACGAGCTACCTAGAGCTAGTTTTAACAAGTGTGCACCACACCTAACTCACTAGACTCAACTAGGTCAAGCTACCCGTTCATACCCCCCTTCATAGTACGGCCAAAGGAAAAACAAAGTTCTAAACTACTCTAAGTGTCTCTCCAACTCCAATCGACACTTAGAACTAGTCATCCTTAACTTTGTCATCTATCCTTTGAAAACTGAAACGATTTCCATCGTAGGGGCATGACAACTTTGATTGCCCGATTGATCTCCATTACCATGACCTAACTTAATTGCATCTGCAAAACACACGTTAGTCATAGTAATCTTGTACTGTCATTAATCATCGAAACCCAACTAGGGGCCTAGATGCTTTCACTCCCATCCTCACATACTCATCCAAGAAGTCTGCTGAAATACCGTAGGCAAGCATCCAAACGGCGACAACAACCTTCTATATGGGAGAGGCGCCAAGAGTTTTGATGGCATCGGGCTTCTGACGGAAATAGTCATCATGAGACTCCACTGCATCCACTATCCGCAGAAAGAGAGACCTGGACATCCGAAACCTCCTTCTGAAATGTTTCTCAGTGTATACACACTGGTCCGCGAAGTAGTCTAGATAGATGCGATTGTGACCTTCAGAAATGTTCCGTGGCACTTTGCGGCGACCCGGCAACGATCCACGAAACTTTTTCTTGCACTTGTTTCTCCTCGAGCCCTCAAGAAGACCAGCAATGATGAAGAGGTCGTCATCATCAGATTCATCCTCTTCATCCCACCCTCGACGAGCTCTAGTTCCAAACCTTGACATCTGCCATAGTAACAAAATGTTTAGGTTCTTGTAGTGTATTAATGACTCATCAGATTCATGACTCAATGATATAATTGGCATACACACTGCATACTGTATGCTTCAACACTGCATACTGTATGCTTCAACATTGCATACTGCATACACGCTGCAGATGTGTTCTAGCACAAACTAGTATGCTTCAACACTTGTAATGCTTACATAAATGCAACTTAATCTCCACTGTCTAAAATAATTGAGTATAGTAATCAACTAATTCATGCATCCCCACTGTCTAAAACAATACTACAGGTACATCAATTGAACTAATTTGAGGAGAAATTAAACTGAATACTGCATGATCAGTAACTGAATATGCATTGAGAACTGAATAAGCAGTAGCCAGTAGCAGACACTACAATATCATCTCTATACCAATACATCTCGGAATCAAAGTCCATGATGTTGCTAGGTGCACCTTGGAATTAGACTATGCATTGTCACTGAATACTGATTTGCATCAAAGGAAGGGCTTGATTACCGAGATGCCAAACTCGAAGGACCCAGCGACAGCGACCACCACCGCAATCGAAGAGGAGGACGAGGCGGCGCCGGACGCAGTTGAGTGGCAGGCGTCACCGCTTCTCCCGGGCACGGTGGCCAGGAGAAGCTTCTGCGTTTCTTGATCCTCTTGCTCGTCGGAGTCGGCCTGGGTTCTCCTCCCAGTCGGCGGTCCGCCCTGGGTTCTCCTCCCAGTCGGCGGTCACTCCCTCGCCGGAGCAGTGCTGGCGGCGCGCGGGCGGGGCGCCGGTGCTGGCAGAGCGCGGGAGGAGCTGGCGGCGTGCGGGAGGGCGCCGGTGCTGGCAGAGCGCGGGAGGAGCTAGCGGCGCGCGGGCGGGGCGCCGGTGCTGGCGGCGTTCTTGGGCTGGGGGGTAGCAATAGGGTCTTGGGCTGGAGTTGGAAGCAAATTTGGATCCCTATTTTTTGCAGGCCAGCATACAAATGAAAAAAAATAGGGGCCTAATTTGCATGCTAGGCTGGAGTTGCTCTTAGTAGATATTGTAATAAGATAGCTCATGTTTTAGCTAGACAAGTGACCAAAACACATCGCTTGGAGACTAGTAGAAGGGCTGCCTTGTCGAGTGTTCTCTCGTGAACAGTAGAGAGGCGGTTTCCTCATCTCCACCTCTTCTAATCGCAAGATTGAAGCCTGGAGATTGGAGGGAGCTGTGCAGGCACCCAAGGGGAGTGCGCTGCTTGCCTTGTAAGTTTTCTCAAGACTGCAGATCGGAGGGAGCTGTGCAGGCATCAAGTAGAGAGCGCTGCTGCATTCTTTCAGCTTAGTCCATTTGTGATTTTCCCTTTCCCCTATTAGCTTTCTCAAGCAAGCCAGGAACTGACTCGCGATGAACAAGGGGTGATCTTTAGCATCACTGCCCGTCCTTGGTCAGATCTCTGTGTCTTGGTTGGGGTGCGGCTAATGGCACTGAATCAGGGAAAGGAGAAGGAGGATTTAGTCCAGGAGGTGGGAGAGGGATCTCTTATTCCTCTTGGAACTGATAGTGCGAGTGTGAAGGGAATGAAGGGGCAAGGCCATGGAATTGAGGAGCAAGTTTCAGATCTATTTGGTAAGCTTAATTTGACTGCAAAAGAGAAGGAAGTTACTAGTCTTGGAAGATGCCGATGATCCAGAATTAGCTGTAGCAAAGTATGCAGTGATTGGGAAGATGCTTGCGCCCAACTCTTTACAGCTGCAAACCATTATGGCTGCTATGCGACCAGCATGGGGCAACCCAAGGGGATTGATGGCGAGAATGGTTGGAGATAATCTGTTTATTGCTGAGTTTGAGTCTGAAGCAGACAAAAATAGGATTCTTGATGGCTCTCCGTGGTATATAGGTAGGCAATCTGTGGGGCGACAAGTTGTGATCCTACAAGATTTTAATTATGATATACGCCCAACTGATGTATCGTTTGATGAATTGGCCATTTGGGTGAATATTTTGAATCTTCCTTTGGGGCTACGAGATGAAAAATGGGGTTTTGAGCTGGCTGGTAAGATTGGAAAAAAGGTGCTAAAAGTTGATGTGGATGAACAGAAAAGGGCTGTGGGAAAGGATTTGAGAGCCCGGGTAATTATATCGCTAAAAGAACCTCTACCGCGAGGTGTCTCTGTTTTTTCGTCTAGAAGACAAAGGAAGGAATGGTATGATGTGGTATATGAGAGGCTTCCTTTCTTTTGTTTCTCATGTGGTATTATTGGACACTCAGAAATTGATTGCCCTATGCCAGCTTCTAGAGATGAAAAAGGTTGTTTGCCTTACAGTGAAAAATTGTGTGCTCCTGATGAAAGAAGATTGAAGAATCAAAGTGAATGGTTTGCCCAGAGTAGTAGCCCCTGTAGGAAAAGTAACTCTTCTGAAGCTTGGGGAAGTTCAGATTCCAGAAAATCTTCTACAAAAAAAAGTGATGATAAAGATAAAGATTTCAGAAAAGAAGTTGGAGATGGGAGTGGTTTCGAGGCATCCTCACCAATAAGGAACCAGGTGCTTAACGATGTTAACACGACTAGAAATGATATTTTTATGTATGATTATTCGGTAGATGATAATCAGATTCCTGCACACACAAAAAAGTGTAAATATGATGAAAACCTCATGGAGAATGTAGCAAAAGTGCAAGGAGATCATACGGAAGTGTTTGATGGAAAGTCGATGGCCCTAGTTCCGACAATAAAAGGGAATTTTCCTTCTCAAGTTAGAAGTGGGAGTGATGCTTCTGAGAGCTCTAAGAAGTTTAAAAACGAAAACGCGGGGCTGCTGCAGCAGCCTCGCGTGCAAAAATGAAGCTAATCACGTGGAATTGCCGGGGATTGGGGAATGGCCTGGCAATTCGAGGGCTTCTGGATATTCAGAAGCAGGAGGCCCCTGATATTCTTTTCCTTATCAGAAACTAAACATGAGGGGAAATGGTTAGATTGGTTAAGGTGGAAGCTAGAAATGCCTAATTTAGTGACAGTTGATAGTGTGGGAACTAGCGGGGGTTTAGCTCTTTTTTGGAGGAGAGGGATTGAGTTGGAGGTGAAAAGTTTCTCGAAATATCACATTGACAGTGTGATAGAAGAAGATGATGAGCTTGAATGGAGATTTACTGGCATTTATGGCGAGTCAAAAAATGAAGAAAAGGATAATACTTGGGAGACCTTACGTCTCTTGAAGGAACAATTTGAGATGCCATGGCTCTGTAGCGGAGATTTCAATGAAATTTAATTTAATTTTGAAAAAGAGGGAGGACATCTGAGGGCAGAATCTAATATGCAGAAGTTCAGATTAGCTTTGGAAGACTGTGATTTGCAGGATCTGGGGTTTTTTGGGGATCCATTCACTTGGCGCAATAACCATCATGTGGCTGCCAGCTTTACAAAGGAGAGACTTGATCGTGCTGTGGTTAATAGCAGTTGGAGATTTACATTCCCTATGGTGAGGGTTACTAATGGGGATCCTAGGCATTCTGACCATAGGCCGATTATAATTGATGTGGGCTGTAGAGAGATTACGGACTGCTTGCAACAGTTCCAAGTAATGCCAAAGTTTGAAGCGAAATGGCTTGAGGAAGAGGAATGCGAGATCAGAGTGATAGAAGCTTTGGATAGAGCGATGGAGGAAGGATGTAACAGTATGATGGAAAGGCAGAGGAAGGTGTTGGGAGATCTTTGGGATGGGGACAGGAACATTTTGGGGGAGTTGGAGAAACGAATCAAAAGACTAAAAAGTGTATTGGAAAGGTGTAGGAGGATGGCCATATCTCAAGAATCAGTAAACCGGGAACATTTATTGCGTTATAAGCTCGAACGACTGCAGGACCAACATAATACTTACTGGAAACAACGAGCTCATAACACATGGTTGACAAAGGGAGACCGGAATACTGTTTTTTTCATGCGTTTGCTTCAAAACGGAGAAGGAAAAATTGGATTAGGAGTCTGAAAGATGAGAATGGAGCTACGGAACAACTGAAACACTTTATTGCTAACCAATATCAACATTTATTTATGTCATGTGCAGGATCACATTCTGATTATGTACTGAATTGTGTTGAACCCAGATTCACAGTAGAAATGAATGAGGCATTAATGGAGCCATTTACAGGGGAGGAAATTTGAAAAGCTTTGGAAAGCATAGGTGACTTGAAGGCTCCTGGTGCTGATGGTATGCCCTCTATTTTTTACAAAAGGTTCTGGTATTTTATTGGTGATCAAATTAAAAAAGAAGTCCTTGAAGTCCTTAATGGAGGGCCAATGCCAGTAGGATGGAATGAAACTATTATTGTGTTGATACCCAAAATTAGCTCGCCCCAAGTGTTAAAAGATTTTCGGCCAATTAGTCTATGTAATGTGCTTTATAAGATCATTTCAAAGGTTCTTGCAAATAGATTAAAGAAAATCTTGCCAGATACCATTTCTCCTTCTCAGAGTGCCTTTGTACCGGGAAGACTAATCACGGACAATGTTCTTTTATCGTATGAATTAATACATTATTTAAATTCTAAAATAAAAGGTAAATGGGGGATGGCTGCAATCAAATTAGACATGAGCAAAGCATATGACAGGGTGGAATGGGTTTTCTTGCAAAATATGTTGATTCGGATGGGCTTTAATGTAAGATGGGTGTGTCTTATCATGAACTGTGTTACCTCGGTTACTTATAAAATCAAAGTTAATGGAGGGTATACTCATCAAATTATCCCTCAAAGGGGCCTACGACAAGGTGACCCTCTTTCACCTTATTTATTTATTTTATGTAAAGGGCGTACCCAGTGCAGAGAGCTCCCGCTCTGTGCGGGGTCTGGGGAAGGGTGTTAGTGTCAAGCCTTACCCTCGCCTGTGCAATGCGATTTATTTTATGTGCAGAAGGTTTATCAGCTATGCTGCAAAAAGCTGAACAAGAGGGCAAGATTGAAGGTATTAAGATTTGCCGAGGTGCACCAAGGATAAACCACCTGTTTTTTGCTGATGATTCCTTGATTCTGATGAGAGCAAGGGCAGGTGATGCACAGGAACTTAAACATATTCTGCAAGTGTATGAAGATGCATCGGGGCAGGTAATTAACAGAGATAAATCATCAATTTTGTTCAGCCCAAACACAAATGAACGAATTAGGAGACAGGTTAGATCGAACCTATCCATTGAGTGCGAAACAAGGCGTGAACATTATTTAGGTCTGCCTGTCTCCGTTGGGAAATCAAAAAAGTTGATGTTTGAGTACATAAAAAAGATGGTCTGGAGTGGGATTCAGGGTTGGCAGGAAAAACTTCTTTCTAAAGCTGGCAAGGAAATTCTTATTAAGGCCGTAGCACAATCTATTCCTACTTATGCTATGTCATGTTTCGATCTTACAAAGGGCTTCTGTGATGAACTAAGTATGATTAATGCTAGATATTGGTGGAACCAACAAGACAAAACAAATAAAATTCATTGGCTCAGTTGGGAAAAGCTAACCAGGTCAAAAAAAAGGGGTGGTTTAGGATTTCGGGATTTGCATCTATTTAATTTGGCAATGTTGAGTAGGCAGGCGTGGAGATTAATTACTATCCCTGATACACTCTGTGCACAGGTATTGAAGGCAAGATATTTTCCAAGGTCAGATATTCTCCATTGCATTCCTCGGACTGGTATACTTGGAGAAGCATTTTAAGAGGGGCTGAACTTTTAAAGGACGGGCTCATATGGAGAATTGGCAATGGGGAAAATGTGAAAATATGGGAAGACCCATGGCTGCCTAGAGGTACAACAAGAAAACCGGTTACACCTAGGAGGTCATGTTTGCTGACAAGAGTTAGTGAGCTTATAGATCCAACAACAAGTGAATGGGATGAGAAATTAATCTGTGATATTTTTTGGCCCGAGGATGCTGCTGAGATCTTACGGATTCCAATTAATGTGAATATGGAGGACTGGCCTGCTTGGCATTTTGATGCGAGGGGAGTATTTTCAGTCAAATCGGCTTATAAGCTTGCTGTGGAAAAAAGAGATGCTCGTACAGGAAGGGATGCTTCTAGTTCTGGATGTGCAGGTGGATGCGGGAGTGAATTCCAATGGATTAAGATTTGGCAAATTAAAGCTCCCAACAAAGTAAAAATGTTCATATGGCGTTTTGCACATAACAGCCTTCCTGTTAGAAGAAATTTGGCCAGGCGTGGGATAAAATTAGATGCCATTTGTCCAGTTCGCAGAAGGCTAGATGAAGACTGGGGGCACATCTTCTTCAAATGTAAGTATGTAAAGATATGTTGGCGCCTTTTGAATATGGATGATATAAGATCTGAGCTGGTGAACTGCCGATCAGGAAATGAAGTAATTAATAAGATTTGGGAGCTAGAGATGAACATTCAAATAAAAGTTTTTGTCTTTCTTTGGAGATGGTGGTAGGCAAGAAACAAGGCTGATGATGGTGGGAAAATGGCGAATCCAACTGAGATTTGTAGTTCTGTATCATTCCTCCTGATGGAGTTTGAAAAAAAAAAGGGCAGACCCAGTGCCGGAGGCTCCCACATGAGTGGGGTCTGGGAAAGGGAAAAACCGAGGCAAGCCTTCCCCCCGCAAAATCTGCAGAGAGGTTGCTTCGAACCCGTGACCTGGTGACTCAGTGAGACAGCTCTCACCACTGCACTAGGCCTACCCTTCTAAGTTGCACAAAATTGAAAAGAAAGTGACGCTTGCTGCTGCTGGATGTTCATGGAATCCTCCACAAGAAGATATCTATAAGATCAATTCTGATGGCTCTTTTGATCCAAATAAGAGAAATGGAGGATATGGATTTGTGGTGAGGAACAAGAATGGAGAGGTGCTCGTGGCTGGGGCTGGAAACATTTCTTATGCTTCATCGGCCTTGCATACTGAAGCAATTGCGGCCTACAAGGCTGTCCTCCATGCAACTCAACTAGGAATGACAAGAATTATCTTGGAGATTCCATAGTGCTTGCTAATGCCCTCAAGTCGCCAAGTTTAGACCGAAGCATAATTGGTGCTTTAGTGGTTCAGATACGAGACATTATGCAATCAGAGTTTTCTTTTTGTAATGTCTCATATTGTAATAGATCATGTAATAAGGTGGCAGACTCTTTAGCTGACCATGGAGCTTATGCGGTGGAGTGTGGCTCAAATGTGTTAATGAGCCAAGTGCCTTTGCATGTAATGAATCTTGTATTGGGCGATTTGCCTAGGAATGAAGTTTAATGAATGATGTCTTACCTGATCAAAAAAAAAAACATCGTTTGGAGACGTGGCATGTAACTCCAACATGCGTGGCGGACTTGGTCATGTTTGAGGCCTCGGCCGGGTGATTCTAATGAAAGGCAAGCAATTCGCAAAAAAAAGTCTATAAATAACTGGGTAGCCTAAAAGTGACACGATGATCCTGCCGCAACAGAAGACCAAACTGTGATAAGTTCCGGCTGCATACTGGGTAGCATACAGCTGAATTACAGCACAAGAGTTTCACATCATCATATGTCGATTTTCTGTAACAAGGAACTGAGTTCGGAAACTAAATTTGTTGAGTACTATCAATTCTTTGTGTAAGTAGCCATGGTCAACCATGTTGACAAATTATTACCATCTCGTATAGTTTTTTTAAGTGGAAGATGGCTACGGAAAACATGTATATCCTCAGCAGCACTTGAGTTTCATGAGACATGCTTATTTTGTTGTAATCAGCATGGTGATTGCTCTATGAAGCCTTCATATCATCAAGACCGACGCTCGCCTGCAAAGAATAGCAGCACCGAAGCCATTTCACAAGAGACCAAAGTAGCAAAACAACCGAATCTTAAATTGGGAGACACCATACCAGAAAGTTGTGATTTTCTTTGAGGAAAGGAGAGAAGGTTGTGCAAAATTTCTCAATATCTGCATTGATGTCACCAGTTCCACTAATGACCTCCATAAATTTATCTCTATTAGGAGCAAGTTTCATGGCCACCTGTGATCAACTCATATAAGTAAATCAACAAAATGAAAGCACAAATCAAAGAGATATATTGACTAAAAGTATGCAAACTACCTTAAAAGATGAGCACGATAACCTATTTCCATACAGGAATGAAGCAACAACTATGAAAAGATCAGGATTTCATTAGACATTTGCATTGGCAAAGCTCAAATTAAGTAAATGACTATCTGTTGTTTGTCGTCTGTAGCTGGAAATTGTCAAAACACCTGTTTTAACTTTTTAGTTCCTCTTCTAGTCTTATTTGATTTTTTTCTTCACAAGACTTTTGGCTTTTATCAGTCTAAATAAAAAAGGATGCTGCTCGCCTGCATCGGAGAGAGAGAGAAGACTGGATTGAAGAATTTGGATTGGTGACACAAAATTAGATATGACAAGAAAATATTCTTGAAAAGAACTCTTCAGATTAAAAAACAAGTCAAGGCTGTTCTTCAATCTACCATGCGCTGATGCCTTGCTATTCAGGTTGGCGATCCATGTGAAAACTAGACCTCACATTTCCAGAATTCATATGTTGATTATATTTTTGAAAACAGATAGCCGTAAGGCTTGCTTGGCTGTTCTCGTATCCACCTCAATGCACGTGTGTTAGAGTGGATAGTGTGAAAATTACTTATTTTTCGACTCCAATCCACCTCGATACATGTGGATTGAGGTGAATACGAGTGCAGCCAAACAAGGCCTTTATGTGGATAGAATTCCACCACTTGTATGGATCATTATAGAGTGAAAGATTCTACCGTAAAACTAGAACTGGCAAGCCAGCCATGAAATTTCTTCAGAGTCTTGGTGTATGAATCAGTGCAAGCTTGACTCATGGTCCAGTCTGGATGCTCAAGCAGGTTACGAAACAACTCAACAAGGAAATCCATGGCCCTGACATGCAAAATTTTGAGTAAACAAAAGTCACATACTTGGCATGCTGATCAAGTTGCAATGAGAAGTGACAACAAAAAGAAACTAAGTACCTCGTGAGCCACAGAAGCCCATTTGTGCAGCTTGAGGAACCTTTTGCGGTCTTGTTTTGAACTTCTTCCTGAACCATGCTGTACAAGTGTTCATACTTTGCTGGTTCTGAAGAATACTTGTTTTCCAGTCTCTGACAGAAGAGGATCAAGTCAAGTGAAATTAAAAGAAAAATAACTTGGAACTCCGAGGGCTCCAGAAGTGACAAACAAACTAAGCAAGAGGCAGATCAGTCTAAAGTAGGTATTGATATGAATTATCACAATATATAGATAACTGAAAGACAACATTAACACCACCGCCATCTATTTACCAGCATAAAAGAATGGAAGATAAATGATACTAGTATAATAGAAATTATGCAGAAAGATTTGCTTACTGTGATATTGCCACCGATATCACTCTTTACAATTGCCATAGCAGCTCCAAATTTATCTGGTTCATAAAAGCAGGGGCTAAAGGGACAATTATTGAAAAATTGTTTATTGTTTAAGCAACACAAGTGTAGCTCAACATAAAGGAACACAGAACCACAGTTTTAAGACTCAATGATTTGTTCTTCCGCGGTTTAAAAGAACACGAAGCTTGATTTAAGGATCAACACAAATATCGCACAGATGTGTGCACAAATCATGGCGATTTCACAGAGTGTAAAAAAACTTGTGCGTCTCCAATGTGGCATAACCATCAATGATAATTTGTCTTAGCTATAAGAAAATTTGTTTAGACAATCAATCTATCATGTGTCTTGTGAGAATAACTCAAGCCCGTCCATTGCTCCCGCACCACCACTGAACTTCTGAACTAAGCATGGTACCAAATCTGATTAAGTAATGCAGCTACTGCTACCAGCGAAGCAAATGAGTTACCGAGGACAGGCAGGATTTGCTTGCAGACATCAAGGAAGGGCTTGGTGAGAATGACTCCGTTCTCTGCCTTGACATGCTTCATCCCTTCCAAAGAGGGGGTGAACACCGTCTCTGCCATCTCTGAACCTGCAAGAAAGTATATCAACCCATCATCACAGCAAAGAGAACATGCTCACTGAGAGGAAGGAACTGGCAACATGTCAACATCCCACACATGAATACATGATGGACGTCTAAATCTCAATCACCCAGATGGTCTGCCCCAAAACGCACCAGATTCACAGTAAACATACAACTTCTGATCTCCTCATTGAATGTAACCACCAAATCCGTGGATCAGACCTCCACCGACTACACACAGAACCAGCGTGCCCGGATTCTGAACTCCACTAAGCCCACAAGATACGCACGTGCTAAGCTCGCGTCATGATCTGAAATCATACATACAGTCAAGAGTGATTGCAAACTAACCGTTCACGGATCTCGCAATGGAATTCCCCTTCTTGCAACACGGCTTCCCCTGTCGGCGAGGAGACTGCAGGAGTTAGGACTGATTCGGAGGACACGAATATATCCCCTGCTTCCACTGGCAGCGAGAGAACGAATACCAACGCCATATTCCTCGCAAAAAAAAAAGAGGAATACCAACGCCGTAGTGATTTTTTTTACGACGGAATCTCTGCGCTCCCGATCATACGGAATCTCTCTATGCGTGTGGCTCTCAAAATCGAGGCGAAGACAAAACCTAGCACATATACCAGGGCGGGCCAAATTTGTATGGGCCTTCAAAGATGCCATCTACTGGATACTGTCCAAAATTCCACTCTTCATGTCTCCATTTAGCTTTTATAGCTATCCACTCCATAAAATTCCTTCTTTGTATCCCAGCACTCTCTAACAGACTAGCCAAATTCCATTCTCCATATTCTATTTTATTGATATTCATACATTTATATATTTATCATCGATTTTTTATAATTAAATTGATACCTTATACCTTAAAGTTCAAATGATTTTAAAACAAAGACAACTTTGAGAATTTTTAATTTAAAATTCGTAAGAGATTTTAAGTTAAATCTAGTTAAAATGGTTTATCTGTTATTTACTCTACCAACAATAAAATAGGCACCATTTTAGGAGTTTATCGTAATCACCTTTTGAATTTACGAAAGAATATGAAAAGAAATGAATTTCTGACACCAGATAAGGTAAAGCAACACTAACCGTGCTGTCGGCCTCAGGTAGAGGAGGATGGCGAGGGTTACTGCACGCCACATTTGTGAGTGGAGAGTAGACCCAGTCAGGGGCGGATCCAGAACGGGGCTACGCCCCGGGCTAAGCTGCTGATTCACGTTCAAAACAATCTGATCTTGCTTTCTAGGCCTCCTTTTGTCTAATTAAGATCATAGTTTTTTAGGCTAAGCACCACATATGTTACAGGGGCTACATGAACTCGCCCCGGGCTGCAGCCCGGGCCCTGGATCCGCCCCTGGACCCAGTGGAGAGGATAGTATGGCAGGCGGTATAGGCCTACAAGGATAGCGAGACGTTTGACGATGCTGCTAGAGCGTAATTTTTATCGATGTTGTTGAGATGTTGTATTGTATAATAAGCAGATTTTGGTATGTTCTCCCAGTACCTTTTTGATGTTACAACAGTTATAACTAGATGTCTCAACAACATTTTGATTTTGTTAAAACTATTTTTCTCCGAATGTTACTATTTTATTTTGATGGAGATGTGCTTTCCGATGTTGCAACAAGCGATCCACAGCATTTTCGGCTGGTTGGGACTGGGCTGGTTGGGGCTGGAGTGGGCTGATCATTTCAGCCCAAACCAGCGGGCATATATACCAGGCTGCCGGCGCTGGTCTCCCTCTCCCATTCGCTCGCGCCACCTAGGGTTCCCCTTACCAGCCGCCTCCCGCAATCGCCGGCATCGCCCCCTCCCCTCCGATCTCGCGCAGCGGCCGCACTCCAGCTCGCACCATCCCATCGGAGCTCCCCCAATCGCCGCAGCCACACTCGGCCCCTCCTATCGGACCTCCCGCAGCCGCCGCCGTCAAGCTCCGAACCTCGCAGCGGACCTCTCGCATCCGCCGCAGCCTACATCGGCCCCTCCCATCGAAGCTTCCGCATCCTCCGCCTTCGACCTCGCCCACTGCACCTCCCGCATCCGCCGCCTCCAACTCCGTCAGTCAGCCTCCGTCGTATCCCCGCCCGCGCTCACCCTTCAGATCCGCCCGTCTCCAAATCCGTCCTCGACGTCGTCTTTCCACTCCCCCACGGTCCCACGGCCCGGAACGCATCCACTAGTCAGACCTCCGGCTCGGAGTCTGGCGCTGGACGAAAGCACGCGAGCCAGGCAACGAGACGGCGCAGGCCGCGGCGGCAACGGCGACGGTGAACGCTTCCACTCCGACGTCCACGAGCCTTTTCTCTGGTAAGGCGGTTCTTAGTTCTTATGACTGAGGGCTAGGTGATTCAAAGACTGGTTAACTTCGTGGGCGGCGAGATCCGGCCTCCGGTCGCTGGCGGACGTGAGATCAGGCTCGTCGTACTGGATGTAGAGGGAGGTGGGTTCCAGCTTGTTGGTGTAGAGGGAGATCCGCCCCACGGCTGGCAGTAAATTTGGTCGGAGGAATCCTGCCGTTTGCTCGTACTTGCGATGCAAATTGGGACTTGTTGAAAAGTGTTGTACGTATTTTATCGAGTGGGCGTGCACCCAAATAGGAGTACCCAAATTGGGACTTGTTTGATCTACATTTGAGATCTGGATACATATATAACTCAGTTGTACTTGTTCAGATCATATACAAACTATTGGTTTCTTCTAAGCTCAACTGCATACAGGAGATCCAAATTCATTTATAAAATGTGAATGGTATTAATCGATATCTTACTAACCTGCTTATGTCCAGTTTTTTTTTACATTCGACCCCTATGGCAGAAATCACAGTTCACTTTGTCCACTCTATATACAGGGAGATGCAGTAGTATTTTTGAGGCTTAGATTATATGTGAGGTTACAGCTTTGTTACTTTCTGTTCAAGAAAGATCATGTATATCATGAAATCAGTACCTAAGCAAAAGAAGAAGGTGCATATATTAGATGCAATTGAACAATGTCATGAAACTAGGATCAAATTAAACTCTTCTAGTGCAATTGCTTTCCTATAAACTTCGTATGTTTTTTATATTCCTATATTTTTTTAATCATGTGTTCTAGAGCCAACTACAACAGCTCTGTGCCTCGATGGGCCCACATAGAAACCAGTTCTCGGTAGAGAGAACCAACCCAGTCGTCCAGATCCAAACATCTTTACACTATCAGGTGAGCCGGCGGCGTCGGCTCGGCTCCGGCTGTGGCGGGCGCGGCGGCAGCGGCGTCGTCCTTCGCGGGAGACGCGGCTTCGGCCGTGGGCCTCGCGCCCACCTGGGCGGGCTCGCCGTGGCAGCAACGCACAAGGCATCGGCCTTTGCGGGAGACGCGGAGGCGGCCGGGCGGACTTCGACCGTGGGCCTAGCGCCCGCGCCTGGGTGGCCTTGCCGCGGCAGCAACGCTCCAAGGCGTCGTCCTTCGCGGGAGAGGCGGCAGTGGCCAGGCGGGCTTTGGCCGAGGGCGTCACGCCCACGCCAGGTGTCGGCATTCGCGGGAGAGGCGGCGTCGGCCGAGCGGGCTTACAGGCTGTCTTTTATAGAATGCTAAGGTAAAAACCATGGATCTTTTTGACTTAATGTTCCTGAAACCAATTCGAGCTTCTGCTCTTAGTTTTCAGTTCGAAATCTCAATCAGATTTTCTGCAGAGTGATGTCTTCATAAGTCCATAGGCGTTCCTTCCATGCTGTTTAATCCTTGGTGCCCAATGTCTTCATAGGTCTTCCTTCCATGCTGTTTAATCCTTGTTGCCTAATGTCTTCATAGGCGTTCCTTCCATGCTGTTACATGTTCTTTGTTTGCCAAAACAAATCCCCTTTCTTGGAAACGTAGTTTATTCGTGTTCCTTTCTCTTGTTGGAAATCCTGCGTGATATGGTTGCATCATATATAATTTGATTGTCTTGACGTTCTAAAGGTATCAAATTTGGTAGTTCCTGCGTTGAAATTTCCACTATTCTGAATCCGTGTTATTAGCTTTGAAACTGAACGTGGATCATTTTTCTAGATGTGTATTTTTATTTTATTTTTTGTCCATGTATATTCTCAGTGTGAGCCCAGATGTGCATTTTATTATAATTTTTTGTGCCATCTATATATCTTATACTGCAATTGCATGTAAGTAAAAATGGGCAAAAGTTCTGTGCAATGGCATGTAAGGAAATAAGGCAAAAATTTACCGTGAGTCCGTGACTATAGAGGGGCAAAATCTTCATTTCAGTGTGAACATAACAGCAACTTGATTGACACTCGATGGGAGACGGGAATGGCAGTGAGGGAACCGAAATGAACAATTCAAATGGCTTTGAGGGAAGCCATGAAATATCCAGTGGCATTGAGGGAATTTACTCAAGAGTAAATTAAATCCATCCAATTTTGATTGTTAGTTTTTATAATAATTGATTATAGTTGCATTGCATTCCGTAGGAGGCAACGATATGATGGTGTAGTTTAGTGAGAAAGATGTGCCAAACAATAGTTCTGAAACTAAAGAGAGCTGGGTTGAGCAAAAAGGACTACAGATTGAGCTTAATATGGATGACCTTTTGGTTAACAAATCTTTATTTGTTATTTGTCTACCCACAAAGTTGTTTTAGATGTTGCTTGAGCATTTTGAATTGATATTGTTTTTTTTTTTTTATCCTTGTTACATCGGTTCAATCATTTGGTTTACTGTTAGCAAGGTTTGTCTTTGTCGCCTCCAATTATTTAGCCCCCCACTTGATCCATTTCTGGGTCCGCCACCGGTGGAGATCCACCTGGAGCTGAACTGATGCCTTCTCTCCTTGGTGAAGAAGCCCTAGCTTTATTTAGATGGTTTGATTGCTGAGAGTTAATTTGTGCTGGTCCTTCCTTTCTTTGCTGTGAATGAGTTATCAAATAAAATGTAATGTTGTAGCAGTTTATTTTTTAAAAACAAACAAAGAAATTGTTAATAGTCAACTGAAACCCAATGCCTCAATTTACTGGATGTACTTTATCCATGCCTGATAATATGCGACTGTTTTTGAGTGTGGTGCCTTTGATACTTGACTATGAAATTTCGTTCTGTTGGAAAATTGGAGTAAATAAGTGTGCATTTTTTTAGCAGTGGAGAATTGATGCTGGAGAAATGCAAGTTTGAGGACAGAAGACCTCTTTAGGACTAGCAGTTCTTGACATCCACACGGCTCAGCGCCTGTTTCTTCTGGGGAAGAAAGCACAGCAATTCATTATGAAGAGCAGCGATGGAAACCGAATCAGGTTACAACCAATGTGGAGAAAAGTTGCCTATGGGGGAAGGCAGTCAGGATATGATGATAACTACACCGACGAGTCCTTCCTCGAGGAGATGGTTATGAATGCCAATGTCGTCAAGAGGGACCTTCTGAAAGTGATGATCGACTCTGTCTCCATATCGCAGTATCTCTGCATCGTCTCTCTTGTGGTTTCTACATGGATCCTAACGCTGAACTTGAACATTGATGAATCTACTCTTCTCAAACTGGATGTTGGTCTTCTCCTTGTCGGGTTCTCGGTCCTCTTGCTCACAACTTGTCCATTCTCATTGAAGCTTCTGACAAAGTATGTCCTCAATATATCATTCTTCATAAGTGGTCTTTATATTCTTGCACCAATTTATCATACCCTCACAAGGTCCATCAGCTCAGATTCAATATGGGCCCTTGCTGTATCTCTTCTGCTGGTTCATCTTTTCTTGCATGATTATTCTGGTTCAACGATAAGGCCTCCAGGCGCATTGAACAATCCAAAGTTAACTAGCAACATCTCCTTGAATGCATCAATAGTAGCCTCTGTCCTTGTGGCATCGCGGCTTCCATCAAGGCTGCACGTCTTTGCAATCATGTTGTTCTCCTTGCAAGTCTTCCTCTTTGCACCCCTCATTACTTTCTGTGTGAAGAAATACCACTTTAGGCTTCATCTGTTATTCTCCTTTGCGCTGATGGCTGTGGCCCTGAGTGTCACATACCAGTTGCATCGAATGTTCTTCACTGTGCTATTGGCACTTCTTGTTTTTGTCTCAATCGTTTGCCCTTACTGGCTTATAAGGATTCAGGAATACAAGTTTGAGATCAATGGCCCCTGGGATGAAGCAAAACTCTGCTTTGATATAACTGAATAGCAGTGCTAAGTTTTCTTAAGGAATAATAGATTGGTTCGGTGGTATACTGACATATATGGCTTGCTGCTAGCCTTCTTAGGTGTTTTCATGTGAATGTATATACTCTTTAATGGATTTATTGTGTAACCGAGACTAATTCTTGGCATGCTTTGACATGCCTAATGATCACTAATTTTGGTGTCGCTGACAGTTTGGGATGTGAAAACGCTACTTTGTAAGCAAGATCTCCATTCTGTCTTTTGCTGACATATTTGTGAGATTGCATTTGTGAATTGTGGCTCTGGTTTTGTTTTCCTTGTTTGTGTATGTGAACATGGTGATGTTAATGACGGAATCATATGCTACCGACAACTAATGAGCAGTAAAGAATTGTCTGTTGATAATTTTTTATTATCATAAATGTATGGTGTAATGGAGTGCAACTCTATCTGCAGCACAGTGAACCATCCGTTTGCGAGTTGCGATGCTGGTAAGTGCATTATGGTGACTGCGGACAAATCCAGGTTAGTGTGGTGTGTGATCATGATCAGACAGAGGTAGAAAGACACGACAGAGGCGAGCACGGCGAGAAGAATTCTGCAAATGAACAAAAGGTACTGCGGATCAAATGGACTGGGGAGGATGAGGCGGGGGCGAGCCCAGAGGAGGAACTACCCTTCAGAGTTCGAGGGGAAGAAACATCCCAAAAGACGAGTGCTGGTCCAAATTTACTGTTAGTTTTCCCAATATTTAGCTGGTGACAAAAAAAACGCTCTATAAGTTTTTCAAGATTAAAGCTCAGAGTAAAGCTCCTTAAAAATCCAAGTAAATAAAATAAATATAGAGTTGGATTTTTTTTTCTTTCTACAATAGTTTTCCATAAAACTAGAAAGAAAAAAAAAGGTACACACGAAAACTAAATGGCAGGGGACACCCGGGCAGACAACTTGAATACCCCAGTGAAAACACGCTTATCTTGGTTGGTGTTGAGGGGGAGATGTTTTACAAAACTGTCAGATTTATTTTTGTTGACAAAAAAGAGTTGTTTTAAGACGTTTTTCCTTTTTGTAAAAATAAATAAATTTGGGAGTTGTTTTAAGAATTGTTTGGAGATGCAAATATGAAAGGTGATCTTTGCCCTGTTTGGATCTATAGAAGCTTAGCCCTGTTTGGATCCATAGAACTGATAGTTAGCTGCTAATATCCTTTAGATTCAAACAGATCTAGCTAATTATTTGCTAATACCAACTACTCCTCTGTCCAAAAAAAATCAATTCTCGATGAGTTAACCAATTTTAAACTTGATCAAATATTATAAAAAATCACTAATATAATACTAAATAAATATCATTAGATTTGTTATGAAATATATATATTTATAGTAAATCTATTTGGCAACATAAATATTAGTGATATTTTCAATAAAATGGTCAAACTTAGAAAAGTTTGACCTTGCTCTAAATCTAGAATTACATTCTTGTTAGCACGAAGGCAATAACAACTATTTCACTAGTTAGACTAAACCACCTAAAGGCCTGTTTGAATACCTAGTTACTAGTTGAGGTTAAAAGTTAGCTCAAATTAGCCATAGTTAGCTACCTAGTTGGCTAACTAGTTGAAGACTTAGCTAAAAAAATAACCATATAATTTTTAGCTAGCTAGCAATTAGCCCTAGTATCTAAACAGACCTTAGTAGAAGCTAATAATTAGCTAACTAAAGGCCTGTTTGGATCCATTAGCAGCTAATCATTAGCTAGCTAATAGGTTACAACTATTATTAGCTGTTATTAGCTATTTTGGTTCAAGTTGTTAGTTGAGTATTAGCTAAACTATTAGCTTGACCTTTTTGGATCTAAGGAACTCATTATTACCAGCTAACTACTATCTCCTTGGGTCTAAACAAGACCTTATATCAGTTATGAGCTATTAGCTAGCTAACTACTACGTATTACTAGCTAACTGATCAAACAGGGCCTTGTCTAATACTCCACCGCACAGATGAAAATCCTGCTTTCACAAATACTTACATCAAAGGTAATGCTACCTAGCGAGCTATTTTTTATTTCATTGTCATTATATAAGTATTAGAGTCAACACCTTTTTCAACCACCACGGCTTAAACATTGCAGCCGATTCCCGGTCCCTTATAACGGGGTGTAAAATGCTTCGCTAACTGTTTGGATGAAGAGTTAAACGAATGTTCAGGACTCAAATCATCTGTGCCAAGATTCGACGAACACCGCTATGTGCAGAGCTCAGCATCATGCACAGCACAGAATCATTTAACTTGCTCATCAGTAAGCATCATCTGGAACTGAATGGATAGTCTGTGAATCAGTATACTCGCCAGTGGGAGCAGCTCAGATCCTATGCTCTTCCAAAGATTCATTTCCTCCTCTCTGCGCTAATAGTAAGGCGCTCAAAACTCCTCATAGTAGGATCATCATGGCCGATTCTTCCAGGTTTTGGAAATGATGAGGTCCTGCCCTCAAGTCCAGTTGACTGGTGAAGCCTTTGATTAGTTGATGGACGGCTGCTGGTGGTGGTGGTCGGGACTAGGTGGCTACTGCGATTTGGGTCACTGGGATCTCCAGAACCCCTGCTGCTTGACAGAAGAGCCTTCCTTGATGTGCTTCCATTCCGAGATGATGAATGCCTTCTTTTATCTGAATCAACAGCCTGGAATACATGGTGAAAAATGTTGTGCAATGAGCTCTTTGGTCATCACCATGGGATTGTAAATAAATTCATGGCCCTGAATATGACTAAAGACAGAAGAACAAAGAATTTCAATTACTTCAATCACTCACATTATCTGATGACTAGAGCTACATCAATATTTTTAAGGCACCAAAATAAAATATATGAGGTATTATTTTCCCAACCCCAAAAAAAACATATTGACCCTCTCCTGCCTACATTCATGAGTACAAGCCACCAGACTCTTCCAGCAAACACAAGAAATACACGGTCTCATTTATCGCCTAAACATGAGGTTTGCATGACAACACCAATTCACCAAGTATCCAGAATAAATATCACCAGAATTTGATAGAGTTCTCACCATCTTGGACGCCATAAGGGAATCCAACAGAGTTCTGTGCTTTGTGTGTTCTCCATAATGACCAGAACCAGAGCCGGTTCTTCTAGCAAATGCATCGGCTGGACCAGTGAATCTTTCCGGAACATCATGTCTTGCTGTTAAAGAGAGAATCTAAAAATTTGAGCCTCCAGGTTTCCACCTTGCTTATTTCCTAAATGTAAGATTTCAAAGTGCGCACAACTGACAAACCTGCAGCTCGTTCAGCCCGATCCACAGATGGTCCCACCAACCCACCTGTCTTCCCGCTCAGCTGGCATTGGGTGAAAAATGGTACAAATTCAGCACAGTGAAACTAGCAAGTAGCAATACTGGTAATTTTCAGAAAAGGAACAGACGTACTCGCAATCTGTTATCGTCCGCAGCTTGCCTTGATACAGTCCAATCAAATACATAATCAGGCTGATAACCTGCAAGTATCCAATACAAACCATGTAAGCAATATGAAGATGAGCAAGAAAGTTAAGAATTACCAGTTAATAACGTTAGTATGTAATGAATTCCCAGATACCTTCACGGATGAATAAATCCCGGAAGATTTTCTTCAAATAGCTATAGTCTGGCTTATCTTCAAATCGCAAAGAGCGGCAATAATGGAAGTATGTAATGAATTCTGATGGATAAGATTTACAAAGGGCCTGCACAAATAATGAAAACATGATCAACAAGATTCTATTACAATCCAATCAAACGATAAATGAAGCTTGCCACAAGAATTGTATCTGTGGGAACAATTCAATTACCTCAATTGAGGTTAGCATTTTCTTCTCACTAATTTTGTCATACTTTTGTTTTTTCGTTCCAGCTTTCAGGCCTTGCCAGGGAAGGCTGAGAAGACAAGCATTCAGGAATATATATTGTTACAAGCAAAAAGGTAATTTGAACACTAGAAAGCAAGTGATTCTCACCTTCCTCTTAAGAAATACATCAGCACGTAACCAAGAGACTCTAAGTCGTCTCTCCTGCTTTGTTCTGTAGAGAAAAGCAGCAATAACACACACCAACAGTCAAAATAACACACAGCAGGATATAGTTAACCAAAGCCTATGAAACAAATGTATATTGGACTGCTGGTGAGAATTTTTTGGACGAGTGACATTTTCTGTTGATTGGCATGGCAAGGCACAAATTTTAGGTTTCAGAAGTGTAGGCAGTGGGCTGGCAGCCTGGCACGATGGTAGGATCTCTCCACTTGTAGCCTGGGGGTTTTGGTATCGAATCAGCCTCCTTGCAGATCACCTTGTGTGGGAGCTAGCACTGGGTACACCTCTATTACTACCACCGTCCATAATATAAGGCATTTTTTCTTTTGTTAGAACAAGGCTTTTGACCATCAATTACTCTATTAATATGTCATTATGTAACAATGTTTTTCTAGGCGCTAGGCGCTCTCTAGGCGGTGACCCACCGCCTAGAGCCTAGGCGCGCCTAGGCGGGATTAGGCGTTTCAAGGCGTTTTTCTAGGCGGTAGCTAATATAAGCATAAATACGTAAAAGAAAAGAAAAAAATAGCAGATTAATGGTCATAGAATGGGGAGAAAGAGGAGAGGCCCAATAACGGCCCAAGTCTCCCACGCCAGTCTTATCCCCTCCCCTCCCCTCCCAGCCCCGTCTCTCACCCTCCCAGCCTCCTCTGCTCGCGCTCGCTTCCGTCGCTCGCCCCGCGCCGCCGCCATCGCCCGACGCCCGACGTCGCCTCCTTCCCCACCAGTCGTTGCCGCCCCCCGCCGACGTTACCTCCTCACCCAACGCCGCCTGACGTCCGCGCCGCCCCCACGCGTCCCTGCTTTGGCGGATCTGCCCGCTGCCACCGCCTGACGCCGCCTCTTCACCCACCGGCCGCCGCTGCCTCACGTTAGCTCCTCCCCCATCGTCTCCTGACCTCCGCGCCGCCCCCACGCGTCCCTTCCCCACCAGTCCTCTTCGCCCACCGCCTAGATGTCCGCCTCACCCCCTAGGCCCCGCGGGAGGCCTCCGCCCAGCGCCTAGTCGCGCCTAGGCGACCGCGGAATGTCGCCTTGTTTTTCACTGTTATGTAATAAAAAAATCGTAACCACAAGTAACCTTTAGAGTATAAGGATCTAATAACATCACTTTTAAAAATTTATTGTACTAATATAATAATTGTTTATCCTTCTATTAATACAATGATACGCAGC